>NW_027195240.1:172500-254274 GCF_038502225.1 Cherax quadricarinatus
AACACTAATTACTTCACTGATTACTGTACTAATTACTAAATTAATCACTATACTAATTACATTGTTCACTACACTAATTTCTGCTCTAATTACTTCACTAATTACTACAATAATTACTTTGCTAATTACTACACTAATTACTTAACTAATTACTGCACTAATTCCTCCGCTAATTTCTTCACTAATTCCTTCACTAATTACTTCTCTAATTACTTCACTAATTACTACAATAATTACTTTGCTAATTACTACACTAATTACTTAACTAATTACTGCACTAATTCCTCCGCTAATTTCTTCACTAATTCCTACACTAATTACTTCTCTAATTACTTCACTAATTACTACACTAATTACTTCACTAATTACTTCTCTACCATACTAATTTCTACACTAATTACTACAGAGAACAATCTGATGTGGAATGAAGACAAATTCCAACTAGTTTGTTATGGATAACTGGAGACTAATATGAAGGGAAAGGTAGTGTGAAGGACCTGGGAGTGGTAATGTCTGAGGATCTCACCTTTAATGATCGTTACAGTGCCATTATCACACCTGCCAGGAAGATGTTATGATGGATAACTAGAACCTTCGAAACTAGAGATGGATAATGAGAACCTTCAAAACTATGGATGGATAATGAGAACCTTCAAAACTAGGGATGGATAATGAGAACCTTCAAAACTAGGGATGGATAATGAGAACCTTCAGAACTAGAGATGGATAATGAGAACCTTCAAAACTAGGGATGGACAATGAGAACCTTCAAAACTAGGGATGGATAATGAGAACCTTCAAAACTAGGGATGGATAATGAGAACCTTCAGAACTAGAGATGGATAATGAGAACCTTCAAAACTAGGGATGGATAATGAGAACCTTCAGAACTAGAGATGGATAATGAGAACCTTCAAAACTAGAGATGGATAATGAGAACCTTCAGAACTAGAGATGGATAATGAGAACCTTCAAAACTAGGGGTGGATAATGAGAACCTTCAAAACTAGGGATGGATAATGAGAACTTTCAGAACTAGAGATGGATAATGAGAACCTTCAAAACTAGAGATGGATAATGAGAACCTTCAGAACTAGAGATGGATAATGAGAACCTTCAAAACTAGGGATGGATAATGAGAACCTTCAGAACTAGAGATGGATAATGAGAACCTTCAGAACTAGAGATGGATAATGAGAACCTACAGAACTAGAGATGGATAATGAGAACCTTCAAAACTAGAGATGGATAATGAGAACCTTCAAAACTAGAGATGGATAATGAGAACCTTCAGAACTAGAGATGGATAATGAGAACCTTCAAAACTAGGGATGGATAATGAGAACCTTCAGAACTAGAGATGGATAATGAGAACCTTCAGAACTAGAGATGGATAATGAGAACCTTCAAAACTAGAGATGGATAATGAGAACCTTCAGAACTAGAGATGGATAATGAGAACCTTCAGAACTAGAGATGGATAATGAGAACCTTCAAAACTAGAGATGGATAATGAGAACCTTCAAAACTAGGGATGGATAATGAGAACCTTCAGAACTAGAGATGGATAATGAGAACCTTCAAAACTAGAGATGGATAATGAGAACCTTCAGAACTAGAGATGGATAATGAGAACCTTCAAAACTAGGGGTGGATAATGAGAACCTTCAAAACTAGGGATGGATAATGAGAACTTTCAGAACTAGAGATGGATAATGAGAACCTTCAAAACTAGAGATGGATAATGAGAACCTTCAGAACTAGAGATGGATAATGAGAACCTTCAAAACTAGGGATGGATAATGAGAACCTTCAGAACTAGAGATGGATAATGAGAACCTTCAGAACTAGAGATGGATAATGAGAACCTACAGAACTAGAGATGGATAATGAGAACCTTCAAAACTAGAGATGGATAATGAGAACCTTCAAAACTAGAGATGGATAATGAGAACCTTCAGAACTAGAGATGGATAATGAGAACCTTCAAAACTAGGGATGGATAATGAGAACCTTCAGAACTAGAGATGGATAATGAGAACCTTCAGAACTAGAGATGGATAATGAGAACCTTCAAAACTAGAGATGGATAATGAGAACCTTCAGAACTAGAGATGGATAATGAGAACCTTCAGAACTAGAGATGGATAATGAGAACCTTCAAAACTAAAGATTAATAATGAGAACCTTCAGAACTAGAGATGGATAATGAGAACCTTCAAAACTAGAGAAGGATAATGAGAACCTTCAAAACTAGAGAAGGATAACGAGAACCTTCAAAACTAGAGATGGATAATGAGAACCTTCAAAACTAGAGATGGATAATGAGAACCTTCAAAACATGAGATGCCAGTGATGATCCTTATTAAATCACTTGTTGTGTCAAGGTTGTAATACTGGTGTACACTAACAGCTACATTCAACGCAGGTGAAGCTGCAGATCTAGAGACTGTACAGAGAACCTTTACTGCACATATAAGTTCTATCAAGTACCTTAACTATTGGCAACACTTGGAAGCACTTGACTTGTACTCACTGGAGCATAGGCGAGACAGATACTACCAGCACTACCACTACCACTACTACCACCACCACTACCACCACTACAACCAGCACTACCACCACTACAACCACCACTACCATCACTGCCACCACCACCACTACCACCACTACCACCACAACTGCTACCACTACCCCAACTACCACCACCACAACTACCACCACCACTACCACCACTACCAACACCACTACTACCACCACCACTACCACCACCACTACCACCACCACTACCACCACCACCACCACCATCACAACTACCACCACCACTACGACCACCACCATTACCACCAACACTACCACCACTACCACCACCACAACTACCACCAGCACTACCACCAGCACTGCCACCACTACCACCACAACAACTACCACCACAACTACCATCACCACTACCACCACCACTACCACCACCACTACCACCACTACCACCACTACCACCACTACCACCACTACCACCACTACCACTACCACAACTACCACCACCATTACCGCTACCACTACCACCATTACCACCACCACAACTACCACCATTACCACCACCACTATCACCACCACCACTACCACCACTACCACCACCACAGCTACCACCACCACTTCCACATCTACCACCACTACCACCACCACAACTACCACCACCACTACCACAACCACTACCACCACCACTACGACCACCACTACCACCACTACCACCACCACAACTACCACCACCACTACGACCACCACTACCACCACTACCACCACCACAACTACCACCACCACTACCACCACCACTACCACCACTACCACCACTACCACCACCACAACTACCACCAGCACTTCCACCACCACTACTACCACCACTACCACCACTTCCAACACTACCACCACCACAACTACCACCACCACTACCACCACCACTACCACCACAACTACCACCACTACCACCACCACCACAACTACCACCACTACCACCACCACTACCACCACCACTACCACCACCACAACTACCACGACTACCACCACGACTACCACCACCACAACTACCACCACTACCACCACCACTACCACCACCACTACCACCACCACTACCACCACCACTACCACCACTACCACCGCTACCACCACAACTACCACCACAGCTACCACCACCACTACCACCACTACCACCACTACCACCACCACCACTACCTCCACTACCACCACCACCACCACCACTACCACCACCACCACCACCACCACCACCACCACCACTACCACTACCATTACCACCACCACCACCACTACCACTACCATTACCACCACCACCACCACTACCACCACCACTACCACCACCACCACTACCACCACCACTACCACCACCACCACCACTACCACTACCATTACCACCACCACCACTACCACCACTACCACCACTACCACCACCACTACCTCCACTACCACCACCACCACCACTACCACTACCATTACCACCACCACCACTACCTCCACTACCACCACCACCACTACCACTACCATTACCACCACCACCACCACTACCACCATCTATTCATCACTGGGATGACAAATAATCCCAGTGATCCACCACAATAACCACCATCTACCACCATCTACCACCATCCACCACCACCATCAACATTCTAACAACCACTCTCTAATACCTCTAATTCTACGTCAAAATCGTCAACAAATCATCTTTTAGATGAGCAAATACCTGTCCTAACTCACCAACCTCTACTTAACTCATCATAAAATAATTGAACCTCTGGTTTAACCTGCTGGAGGTTCATAACTGCAGCAGCGGGGTTGTATCCCGGGCGCGGGTGGTACCTGGCTGTAAGTCAACTCACACTTGGTGGCATGCTAATACCTTCTAGGGTAAAATCCTAGAGGGTCTGGTCCACCTAGCATTATCTAGAAATCACTCCCTATGAAAGCAACAGACCAGGAGATGCAATATTCCCTCAGTAAACAGCAGCGGCGCCACGAGTACACTGAGAGACAACACAGTAAGTGTCAGGGGCCCAAGACTGTTCAACTGCCTCCCAGTATACATAAGAGAGATTACCAATAGACCCCTGGCTGTCTTCAAGACCCCAAACTGTCTTCAAGACCCCTGGCTGTCTTCAAGACCCCTGGCTGTCTTCAAGACCCCTGGCTGTCTTCAAGACTTCTGGTTGTCTTCAAGACCCCTGGCTGTCTTCAAGACCCCTGGCTGTCTTCAAGACTTCTGGTTGTCTTCAAGACCCCTGGCTGTCTTCAAGACTTTTGGTTGTCTTCAAGACTCCTGGTTGTCTTCAAGACCCCTGGTTATCTTCAAGACCCCTGGTTGTCTTCAAGACTTCTGGCTGTCTTCAAGACCCCTGGCTGTCTTCAAGACTCTTGGCTGTCTTCAAGACCCCTGGTTGTCTTCAAGACCCCTGGTTGTCTTCAAGACCCCTGGTTGTCTTCAAGACTCCTGGTTGTCTTCAAGACCCCTGGTTGTCTTCAAGACCCTTGGGTGTCTTCAAGACCCCTGGTTGTCTTCAAGACCCCTGGTTGTCTTCAAGACCCCTGGGTGTCTTCAAAAGACCCCTGGTTCTCTTCAAGACTTCTGGCTGTCTTCAAGACCCCGGTTCTCTTCAAGACCCCTGGTTGTCTTCAAGACCCCTGGGTGTCTTCAAGACCCCTGGGTGTCTTCAAGACCCCTGGGTGTCTTCAAGACTCCTGGCTGTCTTCAAGACCCCTGGTTGTCTTCAAGACCCCTGGTTGTCTTCAAGACCCCTGGCTGTCTTCAAGACCCCTGGTTGTCTTCAAGACTCCTGGTTGTCTTCAAGACCCCTGGCTGTCTTCAAGACCCCTGGTTGTCTTCAAGACTCTTGGTTGTATTCAAGACCCCTGGTTGTGTTCAAGACCCCTGGTTGTCTTCAAGACCCCTGGTTGTCTTCAAGACCCCTGGTTGTCTTCAAGACCCCTGGTTGTCTTCAAGACTCCTGGTTGTCTTCAAGACCCCTGGTTGTCTTCAAGACTCCTGGTTGTCTTCAAGACCCCTGGTTGTTTTCAAGACCCCTAGTTGTCTTCAAGACCCCTGGTTGTCTTCAAGACCCCTGGTTGTCTTCAAGACCCCTGGTTGTCTTCAAGACTCCTGGTTGTCTTCAAGACCCTTGGTTGTCTTCAAGACACCTGGTTGTCTTCAAGACCCCTGGTTGTCTTGAAGACTCCTGGTTGTCTTCAAGACCCCTGGTTGTCTTCAAGACCCCTGGTTGTTTTCAAGACCCCTGGCTGTCTTCAAGACCCCTGGTTGTCTTCAAGACTCCTGGTTGTCTTCAAGACCCCTGGTTGTTTTCAAGACCCCTGACTGTCTTAAAGACCCCTGGTTGTCTTCAAGACTCCTGGTTGTCTTCAAGACCCCTGGTTGTCTTCAAGACCCCTGGTTGTCTTCAAGACCCCTGGTTGTCTTCAAGACCCTTGGTTGTCTTGAAGACCCCTGGTTGTCTTCAAGACCCCTGGCTGTCTTCAAGACCCCTGGTTGTCTTCAAGACTCCTGGTTGTCTTCAAGACCCCTGGTTGTCTTCAAGACCATTGGCTGTCTTCAAGACCCCTGGCTGTCTTCAAGATCCCTGGTTGTCTTCAAGACTTCTGATTGTCTTCAAGACCCCTGGTTGTCTTCAAGACTCCTGATTGTCTTCAAGTCCCCTGGTTGTCTTCAAGTCTCCTGATTGTCTTCAAGACTCCTGGTTGTCTTCAAGACCCCTGGTTGTCTTCAAGACCCCTGGTTGTCTTCAAGACCCCTGGTTGTCTTCAAGACCCCTGGTTGTCTTCAAGACCCCTGGCTGTCTTCAAGACCCCTGGTTGTCTTCAAGACTCCTGATTGTCTTCAAGACCCCTGGTTGTCTTCAAGACTCCTGATTGTCTTCAAGACTCCTGGTTGTCTTCAAGACCCCTGGTTGTCTTCAAGACCCCTGGTTGTCTTCAAGAACCCTGGTTGTCTTCAAGACCCCTGGTTGTCTTCAAGACCCCTGGCTGTCTTCAAGACCCCTGGTTGTCTTCAAGACTCCTGATTGTCTTCAAGACCCCTGGTTGTCTTCAAGACTCCTGATTGTCTTCAAGACTCCTGATTGTCTTCAAGACTCCTGGTTGTCTTCAAGACCCCTGGTTGTCTTCAAGACCCCTGGTTGTCTTCAAGACCCCTGGTTGTCTTCAAGACCCCTGGTTGTCTTCAAGACCCCTGGTTGTCTTCAAGACCCCTGGTTGTCTTCAAGACCCCTGGTTGTCTTCAAGACCCCTGGTTGTCTTCAAGACTCCTGGTTGTCTTCAAGACTCCTGGCTGTCTTCAAGACCCCTGGTTGTCTTCAAGACCCCTGGTTGTCTTCAAGACCCCTGGTTGTCTTCAAGACTCCTGGTTGTCTTCAAGACTCCTGGTTGTCTTCAAGACCCCTGGTTGTCTTCAAGACCCCTGGTTGTCTTCAAGACCCCTGGTTGTCTTCAAGACCCTTGGTTGTCTTCAAGACCCCTGGTTGTCTTCAAGACCCCTGGTTGTCTTCAAGACCCCTGGTTGTCTTCAAGACCCCTGGTTGTCTTCAAGACCCCTGGCTGTCTTCAAGACCCCTGGTTGTCTTCAAGACCCCTGGGTGTCTTCAAGACCCCTGGGTGTCTTCAAGACCCCTGGGTGTCTTCAAGACCCCTGGCTGTCTTCAAGACCCCTGGGTGTCTTCAAGACCCCTGGGTGTCTTCAAGACCCCTGGCTGTCTTCAAGACCCATGGGTGTCTTCAAGACCCATGGCCGTCTTCAAGCCTGCTGGCTGCCTTCCCGACCCTGGCTGTCTTCAAGACTCCTGGGTGTCTTCAAGACCCCTGGTTGTCTTCAAGACCCCTGGTTGTCTTCAAGACCCCTGGTTGTCTTCAAGACCCCTGGTTGTCTTCAAGACCCCTGGCTGTCTTCAAGACCCCTGGTTGTCTTCAAGACCCCTGGTTGTCTTCAAGACCCCTGGTTGTCTTCAAGACCCTTGGTTGTCTTCAAGACCCCTGGTTGTCTTCAAGACCCCTGGTTGTCTTAAAGACCCCTGGTTGTCTTCAAAACCCCTGGTTGTCTTCAAGACCCCTGGCTGTCTTCAAGATCCTTGGCTGTCTTGAAGACCCCTGGTTGTCTTCAAGACCCCTGGCTGTCTTCAAGACCCCTGGGTGTCTTCATGATCCATGGTTGTCTTCAAGACCCCTGGGTATCATCAAGACCCTGGGTGTCTTCAAGACCCCTGGCTGTCTTCAAAACCCATGGATGTCTTCAAGACCCCTGGCTGTCTTCAAGACTCCTGGGTGTCTTCAAGAGCCCTGGCTGTCTTCAAGATTCCTGGGTGTCTTCAAGACCCCTGGTTGTCTTCAAGACTCCTGGGTGTCTTCAAGACCCCTGGCTGTCTTCAAGACTCCTGGGTGTCTTCAAGACCCCTGGTTGTCTTCAAGACCCCATCTTCAAGATGGAGATGGACAGACACACAGTACTTGACCAGCCAGGCTGTGGTCCGTACGTTGGTTTACGTGTGGCCAGCAGTAGCAGCCTGGTTGATCAGGTTCTGATCCACCACCACGCCTGGTCATGGACTAGCTCGGGGGGGCGTTGACCCCCTGGAACTTCCTCCAGGTAGACTCTAGGCAGGTAGACTAATTTCTGGACTAATTAGTACACTAATTACTGCTAAAATGACTGTACTAATTACTACAATAGTTGCTTCACTAATTGCTGTATTAATTAGTACGATAATTACTAATTACTAAGCTAATTAGTACAGTTACTTAACTAATTATTACACACATTGTTTATTCTTATAACAAGGTGCTATAAGTAATGTGTGAGTGAGAGAGAATGAGAGAAAGTGAGAGAGAATGAGAGTATGAGTGACAATGAGAGAGAATGAGAGAGAGTGAGAGAGAATGGGAGAGAATGTGAGTGAGAGGGAGAGAGAGTGAGAGTGCGAGAGAATGAGTGAGAGAGAATGAGAGAGAGTGAGAGAGGGTGAGAGAGAATGAGAGTGTGAGTGTGTGAGAGAGAATGAGAGAGAGTGAGAGAGAATGTGAGTGAGAGTGAGAGAGAGTGAGAGTGCGAGAGAATGAGTGAGAGAGAATGAGAGAGAGTGAGAGAGAGAGAGTGAGAGAGAATGAGAGTGTGAGTGAGAGTGTGAGAGAGTGAGAGTGAGTGAGTGAGAGGGAGAGAGAGTGAGGGTGTGAGTGAGAGTGTGAGAAAGTAAGAGAGTGAGAGTGTGAGAGCGATTGAGAGTACGAGAAAATGTGGGGAGAGTGAGAGTGAGAGAGAGAGAGAGAGAGAGAGAGAGAGAGAGAGAGAGAGAGAGAGAGAGAGAGAGAGAGAGAGAGAGAGAGAGAGAGAGAGAGAGAGAGAGTGGCTCACTACTCACAATACATCAGCACACTCTCACCTGTTCCCTGACTCACAACAATCACTACACATTACCCAGTAATTACACCTCTCCTGCCATTACCTGCAAATTACCCTCTAATTAATCATACAAATAATATAATAATTTAGGGGTGCCAATGCTGGTGAGAATTAATTCATAGAAATAGAGAGAAATGAAATGGAACGCGCAGGGGAATTTACTGGATATATGGAGCAGGTGACTGTGAGGAGAGAATTGTTGGTGGAATGATGAGGTGTAAATGGCGGGAGGCAAGAAAGTTTGGGAATTGGGAATTTACTCCCTAAGTGACTCACGAAATCGTAATGACACGATTGCAAACAAACTATGGGAGGGGATCGAACTCGCGATCAGAGAGTCATAACACTCCAGACTGGTGTGCTAGCCACTGGGCCAGATGGCTACAAGATTCGTCTAACTAGCTATATTGATACACCATGACGAACTCTAGCTCAAGTCCCCTCAAAATTGTGTCTATGCTAACCTTGTGGTCCCTTGCAGTCCCAAATCTGCACACAGAAATCACTCCCTACGAAAGTAAAAGACTGGGCAGGCGATGCAAAATGCCGCCAATAAAAAGTAGGGGTGCCATTGGTACACTAAGAGAAAACACCATAAGTGTCCGGGGCCCAAGACTGTTCAACAGCCTCCCATCAAGCATTAGGGGAATTGCCAATAAACCCCTGGCTGCCTTCAAGACCCCTGGCTGCCTTCAAGACCCCTGGCTGCCTTCAAGACCCCTGGCTGCCTTCAAGAGAGAGCTGGACAGATACCTAAAGTCGGTGCCGGATCAGCCGGGCTGTGGCTCGTACGTCGGACTGCGTGCGGCCAGCAGTAACAGCCTAGTTGATCAGGCCCTGATCCATCGGGAGGCCTGGTCGTGGACCGGGGCGCGGGGGCGTTGATCCCCGGAATAACCTCCAGGTAAGTTGGACCAATCTTGATGTAGCTAACGGGCCCAGAGTTTTATAACTCTCTGATCGCGGGTTCTAACCCCACCCATGGCATTTTTTTTTACTGCGAAAGAACTGTGATTGGAGTGGGTGGAGTGTTATGGAGTGGTGAGGGAGTGTGATAAGATAAGATAAGATAAGATAAGATTTCGTTCGGATTTTTAACCCCGGAGGGTTAGCCACCCAGGATAAGCCAAGAAAGTCAGTGCGTCATCGAGGACTGTCTAACTTATTTCCATTGTGGTCCTTAATCTTGTCCCCCAGGATGCGACCCACACCAGTCGACTAACACCCAGGTACCTATTTGCTGCTAGGTGAACAGGACAACAGGTGTAAGGAAACGTGTCGAAATGTTTCCACCCGCCGGGAATCGAACCCGGGCCCTCCGTGTGTGAAGCGGGAGCTTTAGCCACCAGGCCACCGGGCCACCGGCCACCGGAAGGGTAGGCCTGTGAGAGAAGTAGGCCTATGGAGCAAATGGTTTGTTTGGTTAATAATTAGAATGATGGTAAATGAGGTGTGCGACTTAGTATGTATGAGGCAGTGTATGAGGCAGTGTATGAGGCAGTGTATGAGGCAGTGTATGAGGCAGTGTATGAGGCAGTGTATGAGCCAGTGTATGAGGCAGTGTATGAGCCAGTGTATGAGCCAGTGTATGAGGCAGTGTATGAGGCAGTGTATGAGGCAGTGTATGAGCCAGTGTATGAGGCAGTGTATGAGCCAGTGTATGAGGCAGTGTATGAGGCAGTGTATGAGGCAGTGTATGAGGCAGTGTATGAGGCAGTGTATGAGGCAGTGTATGAGCCAGTGTATGAGGCAGTGTATGAGCCAGTGTATGAGCCAGTGTATGAGGCAGTGTATGAGGCAGTGTATGAGGCAGTGTATGAGGCAGTGTATGAGGCAGTGTATGAGCCAGTGTATGAGCCAGTGTATGAGCCAGTGTATGAGGCAGTGTATGAGGCAGTGTATGAGGCAGTGTATGAGCCAGTGTATGAGGCAGTGTATGAGGCAGTGTATGAGGCAGTGTATGAGGCAGTGTATGAGCCAGTGTATGAGGCAGTGTATGAGCCAGTGTATGAGCCAGTGTATGAGGCAGTGTATGAGGCAGTGTATGAGCCAGTGTATGAGGCAGTGTATGAGCCAGTGTATGAGGCAGTGTATGAGGCAGTGTATGAGCCAGTGTATGAGCCAGTGTATGAAGCAGTGTATGAGATAGTGTATGAGGCAGTGTATGAGGCAGTGTATGAGGCAGTGTATAAGGCAGTGTATGAGCCAGTGTATGAGGCAGTGTATGAGCCAGTGTATGAGCCAGTGCGCGAGGCAGTGTATGAGGCAGTGCAGAGGCGGTGTAGCAGGGCGGTGTGAGCCGGTGAGGCGGTGGCAGGCCGGTGTGAGCCGGTGTAGCAGGAGGCGGTGGCAGCAGGGCGGTGGCCTTGAGGCGGTGGCGGCTGAGCCGGGGCGGTGGCAGCGGGGCGGTGCGCCGAGGCGGTGTGAGCAGTGTGAGCGGTGGCAGGGCGGTGGCAGGCCGGTGTGAGGCGGTGAGCCAGTGTTGCCCAGGCAGGTAGCGAGGCGTTGAGCCAGTGCAGGCCGGTGTAGAGGCGGTGTAGCAGGGCGGTGTATGAGGGCAGTGTAGCAGGCCAGTGTAGCGAGGCAGTGTAGCCAGGCCAGTGTAGCAGGGCGGTGCAGCAGGCAGTGTAGGCAGTGAGGCGGTGCTTGCAGGCCAGTGTATGAGGCGGTGGCAGAGGCAGTGTAGCAGGCCAGTGTATGAGGCGGTGTGGCAGAGGCGGTGTATGGGCGGTGTAGCAGGCGGTGCGAGCCAGTGTAGGCCAGTGTGAGCCGGTGGCGCGGTGTAGGGGCGGTGTGTGAGGCGGTGTAGCCAGGCGGTGAGCCCAGTGTAGCGAGGCGGTGTGGGGCGTTCAGCGGGGCAGTGTAGGGCAGTGTATGAGGCAGTGTATAAGGCAGTGTATGAGCGTTGAGCCGGTGTAGCAGGCCGGTGCTTGTGAGCCAGTGTAGCAGGAGCGGTGTAGCAGAGCGGTGCCCAGGCAGTGTATGAGCCAGTGGCAGCAGGCCAGTGCTTGTGAGGCCGGTGTGAGGCGGTGTAGCGAGGGCAGTGTATGAGCCAGTGTAGCAGGCCCGGTGTAGCGAGGCGGTGTGAGCCGGTGTAGCGGGCGGTGTAGGGTAGTGTATGAGGCCGGTGTAGCAGGCGGTGTAGAGGCAGTGTAGAGGCAGTGTATAAGCCAGTGCAGAGGCGGTGGCCGGGCAGTGTGGCGGGACGTGTATGAGGCAGTGAGGTGATGTGAGGCAGTGTATGAGGCAGTGCAGAGGCAGTGTAGCAGAGCGGTGCATGAGCCAGTGTAGCAGAAGAGGCAGTGTATGAGCCCGGTGTACTGAGACCCAGTGCTTGGCAGGGGCGGTGAATGGGGCAGTGTAGCAGGCCAGTGTAGCAGAGGCGGTGTAGCAGGCAGTGCCTTGAGCCAGTGTGGCAAAGGCAGTGTAGCAGGCCAGTGTGCAGGCCGGTGCTTAGCAGGCCAGTGTAGCAGAGGCGGTGTGGCAGCGAGGCAGTGTGTGAGGCAGTGTATGAGCCAGTGTAGCAGGCCAGTGCTTGAGCAGTGTAGCAGGCCAGTGTATGAGGCAGTGAGCCGGTGAGCCAGTGCTTGAGCCAGTGCAAGGGCAGTGCAGGCCAGTGCAGGCCAGTGCGCCCAGGCCGGTGTGGCAGGCCGGTGGCAGGCCGGTGTCGCGGGGCAGTGCTTAGCAGGCCAGTGTAGCCAGGCAAGTGTAGCAGGCCGGTGCAGAGGCAGTGAGCCAGTGTGAGCAGTGAGCCAGTGTATGAGGCGGTGTAGCAGGCCAGTGTATGAGCCGGTGTAGCAGGGCGGTGTAGCGAGGCAGTGAGGCAGTGAGCAGTGTATGAGGCGGTGCGCGAGCCAGTGTATGAGCCAGTGTGGGGGCGGTGCTTGCCAGGCCAGTGTGAGGCAGTGTATGAGCAGTGTATGGGCCAGTGTAGGCCAGTGGCAGCGGGGCGGTGTAGCCAGGGCAGTGCTTGAGCCAGTGTAGCAGGCTGATGTGCAGGCCAGTGCGCCAGGCCCGGTGCTGTGGGGGCAGTGCTTGCAGGCCAGTGAGGCGGTGTAGCCCAGGCCAGTGTAGAGCCGGTGCGAGGCGGTGTGGGGCGGTGTATCGGGAGGCGGTGCAGGCGGTGTGGGGCGAGGCCTTGAGCCAGTGTATGAGCCAGTGTATGAGCCAGTGTAGCGAGGCAGTGTAGCAGGCCAGTGCAGAGGCAGTGTAGCAGGCCAGTGCAGGCAGTGAGGCAGTGTATGAGGCAGTGGGAGCGGTGCTTGTGAGCAGTGCCTTGAGCCAGTGTGAGGCGGTGTAGCAGGCCAGTGTGAGGCAGTGCTTGAGCGATGAGCCAGTGAGGCGGTGTAGCAGGCTGGTGTGAGGCGGTGTAGCAGAGGCAGTGGTGATGTATGAGGCAGTGTAGAGCCAGTGTATGAGCCAGTGTATGAAGCAGTGTAGCAGGCCAGTGGCAGAGGCGGTGTGGAGGGCAGTGAGGCGGTGTATAGGCAGTGAGCCAGTGTATGAGGCAGTGTATGAGCCAGTGTGAGCCGGTGTAGCAGGCAGTGTAGAGGCAGTGCCGCGGAAAAACCAGTGTAGTGAGGCAGTGTGGGGGCAGTGTGAGGCAGTGGATGAGGCAGTGTATGAGCAGTGTAGCAAGGCCAGTGTAGCAGGCCCGGTGTAGGCCGGTGTGTGAGGCAGGTGTAGCGAGGCGGTGTGGCAGGGCAGTGCGTGAGCCAGTGCTTGTGGGCCCGGTGTGCAAGGCAGTGTGAGGCAGTGTGAGCCAGTGCAGGCCAGTGTGTGAGGCAGTGTACCAGGCCAGTGTATGAGGCGGTGTATGAGCCATTGAGCAGTGTAGGCCAGTGTAGCAGGGGCAGTGAGCCAGTGCGAGGCACTGTGAGGCCAGTGCGCAGGCAGTGCCCAGGCCCAGTGGCATGAGGCGGTGTGGCAGAGGCAGTGAGGCGGAGGAGGAGGTGTGGCAGAAGAGAAAGGGAGGGAGGCAGTGTAGCAGGCCAGTGTGAGCCAGTGTAGCAGAGGCAGTGCAGGCCAGTGTATGGGGCAGTGCAGGCCAGTGCTTGCAGGCCAGTGCGAGGCAGTGTGTGGGCAGTGTATGGGCCAGTCTACATGAGGCGGTGTAGCAGGCAGTGAGCCAGTGGCAGGCCAGTGTGAGGCAGTGCTTAGGCCAGTGTAGAGGCAGTGCAGGCCAGTGTGTAGGCCAGTGTGAGGCGGTGTAGCAGGAGCGGTGTATGAGGCAGTGTGAAGCGATGTGTGAGCCAGTGTGTAGGCCAATTGTAGCAGGGCAGGTGTGAGCCAGTGTAGCAGGGCGGTGTATGGGCAGTGTAGCAGGCCGGTGTGGCAGGGGCGTGAGCCCAGTGTAGCATGGGCAGTGTGGCAGAGGCAGTGCCCTTGAGCAGTGTAGAGGCGGTGGCCAGCAGGCCAGTGCAGGCCAGTGTGTGAGCAGTGTAGATCCGGTGCTTGTGAGGCGGTGGCAGAGGCGGTGGGCAGTGTATAAGGCAGTGTATGAGCCAGTGTATGAGGCAGTGCAGGCAGTGTAGCAGGCAGTGTGAGGCGGTGTATGAGGCGGTGTGAGGCGGTGTGGGGCAGTGAGGCGGTGTGAGGCGGTGTATGAGCCAGTGTAGCAGGCCAGTGTAGCAAGGCGGTGCCAGAGGCGGTGCTTAGCAGGCAGTGTGAGCCGGTGAGCCGGTGAGGCGGTGGCCATGAGCCATTGTGAGCCGGTGGCAGGCGGTGGCAGGGCGGTGTGAGCCAGTGTGAGCCAGTGTAGCCAGAAGCAGTGTGAGGCAGTGCTTGAGGCGGTGTGAGGCGGTGTAGCCAGGCCAGTGTATGAGCCAGTGTAGAGCCGGTGTGTGAGCCAGTGCTGGAAAGCCAGTGAGGCGGTGTAGAGGCGGTGTGCAGGCGGTGCTTGCAGGCCCGGTGTAGCCAGGTCAGTGTAGCGAGTCCCGGTGTATGGCAGGCCAGTGGCCAGCAGGCCGGTGTAGCAGGCCCGGTGCTTGGCAGGCCGGTGTAGCAGGCAGTGTGGCCCAGGCCAGTGCTTGAGCCAGTGCAGGCCGGTGTAGCAGAGGCGGTGCTTGCAGGCCAGTGTGGCAGGGCGGTGCAGGCCAGTGTAGCAGGCCAGTGCTTTATGGGGCGGTGAGCCCGGTGGCAGAGGGCGGTGTGGCGAGGCGGTGCCAGGCCAGTGTAGGGAGGCGGTGTAGCAGGCCAGTGCAGGCCCAGTGTGTAGGCGGTGTGAGATGAGTGAGGCGGTGTAGAGGCGGTGTGAGGCGGTGTATAAGGCAGTGCAACTGCAGGCCAGTGTGAGGCGGTGCTTGTAGGCAGTGCAGGCCAGTGTATGAGGCGGTGTAGAGGCAGTGTAGGCCAGTGTAGCAGAGGCAGTGTGGCAGGGCAGTGAGGCGGTGTATGAGGCGGTGTATGAGCCAGTGTAGCAGGCCAGTGAGCCCGTGAGCCAGTGTGAGGCAGTGTGAGGCGGCAGGGCGGTGTAGCAGGCCAGTGTATGAGCCAGTGTAGCAGGCCGGTGTATGGGCGGTGGCAGCAGGGCGGTGCAGGCCAGTGTAGCAGGCCGGTGTAGAGGCAGTGTAGGCCGTTGTATGAGCCAGTGGCATGAGCCAGTGTATGAGGCGGTGCTTGGGCCAGTGTGAGGCGGTGTAGGGCGTGGCAGAGCGGTGCAGCAGGCGGTGTGGCAGCAGGTCAGTGTATGGGCCAGTGTAGCAAGGCAGTGTGAGCCAGTGCTTGAGCCGGTGTGGCAGGCAGTGTAGCGAGCCAGTGCTTGAGCCCGGTGTATGAGGGGCGGTGTATGAGCCGGTGAGGCGGTGTGAGCGGTGTAGCAGGCAGTGCCAGCAGGCCGGTGTAGCAGGGCGGTGTAGCAGAGTCAGTGAGCCAGTGTGGCGAGCCAGTGAGGCAGTGTGCAGAGGCAGTGCTTATGAGCCAGTGTATGAGCCAGTGCCTTGAGCAGTGTAGAGGCCAGTGTGAGGCAGTGTGTGAGGCAGTGTAGCAGGCCAGTGTAGCAGAGGCAGTGTAGCAGGAGCCAGTGTAGGCCCGGTGTAGAAGCAGTGTGGGGTGGTGTGAGGCAGTGCCAGCAGAGGCGGTGTGAGGCGGTGGGCCGGTGCAGGCAGTGGCCAGCGAGGCAGTGTAGCAGGCGGTGCAGGCCGGTGAGGCGGTGTATGAGGCGGTGTAGCAGGCCAGTGTGAGGCAGTGTAGCAGGGGGCGGTGGGCGGTGAGGCAGTGCAGGCCAGTGCAGGCAGTGCTTAGCCCAGGCCAGTGTGAGGCGGTGTGAGGCGGTGTAGCAGGGCAGTGTATGGGCCAGTGCAGCAGGCCAGTGCAGGCCAGTGTATAAGGCAGTGAGGCAGTGAGCAGTATAGCAGGCCAGTGCAGAGGCGGTGTATGAGCCATTGAGCCAGTGCAGGCCAGTGTATGAGGCAGTGAGCCAGTGTAGCAGAGGCAGTGTATGAGCCAGTGTAGCAGAGGCGGTGTATGAGCCAGTGTATGATCCAGTGCTTATGAGCCAGTGCTTATGGCCAGTGGGCGGTGTATGAAAGCCCGGTGTATGAGCAGTGTGAGCCAGTGTAGCAGGCCAGTGTAGCAGGCCAGTGAGGCGGTGCAGGCCGGTGTATGGGGCAGTGCTTGGGCCGGTGTAGCAGGCCCAGTGTATGAGCAGTGTGGCAGGGCGGTGTAGGTCGGTGCCAGCAGGCGGTGAGCCGGTGTATGAGGCAGTGAGGCGGTGTAGCAGGCCAGTGTATGAGCCCGGTGTATGAGCCAGTGTATAAGGCGGTGAGGCGGTGTATTAGCCAGTGTAGCAGGCCGGTGTATGAGGCGGTAGATGAGCCCAGTGTATGAGGCAGTGTAGCGAGCCATTTATGAGCCGGTGAGCCAGTGAGGCAGTGAGCCAGTGAACCCGTGAAGCAGTGTATGAGGCGGTGTATGAGGCAGTGAGGCAGTCATGTAGGCAGTGTAGCCCAGGCCCAGTGTGGCCGAGGCCAGTGTGAGCCGGTGTATGGTGAGGTGGCCTTGAGGCGGTGTAGCCCGGTGTGGCAGGGCAGTGTAGCAGGCCCGGTGTGGCAGGTCAGTGCTTGGCAGGCCAGTGCAGGCCAGTGTGGCGCAGGCCGGTGCGCGGGCCCGGTGCAGGCCAGGTGTGGCAGGCCCGGTGTGAGCCAGTGTATGAGCCAGTGTGAGGCGGTGTGAGGCGGTGCAGCAGAGGCGTGAGCCAGTGTGTGAGCCAGTGTATGAGCCAGTGTATGAGGCAGTGTGAGTCAGTGTATGAGCCAGTGTGAGCCGGTGTAGAGGCAGTGTATGGGGGGCAGTGTGTAGGCCAGTGCTTGCAGGCAGTGTAGCAGGCCGGTGTGAGGCAGTGAGCCAGTGTATGAGCCGGTGTAGCAGGAGCCCAGTGAGCAGTGTATGAGGCGGTGTATGAGGCGGTGAGGCGGTGTGAGTCAGTGTAGCAGGCCGGTGAGCCAGTGTAGCAGCAGACGGTGCGCAGGCCAGTGTAGCCAGGCGGTGAGGCCGGTGTAGCAGGCCGGTGGCAGCAGGACGGTGTAGCAGGCCGGTGTGTAGGCCGGTGCTTAGCCAGGCCAGTGTAGGCGGTGTAGCAGGCCAGTGTGTCGGCGGTGCAGGCCAGTGTGAGCCAGTGAGCAGTGTATGAGCGGTGATGAGGCAGTGTAGCAGGCCAGTGTGAGGAGGCAGTGAGCCAGTGTAGAGGCAGTGAGGCGGTGCAGGCCAGTGTTGTGAGCGGTGTAGCAGAGGCGGAGTGAGCCAGTGTAGTAGAGGCGGTGCTTATGAGCCAGTGCTTGAGCCAGTGTATGAAGCAGTGGTCAGTGTATGAGGCGGTGAGGCAGTGTAGCGAGGCAGTGTAAGGCAGTGTATGAGCCAGTGTAGAGGCGGTGCAGGCCAGTGAGCCAGTGTATGAGGCGGTGTAGCCAGGGCCAGTGGGCAGTGAGGCAGTGTATGAGGCGAGTGTATGAGGCAGTGCATGAGCCAGTGTAGCAGGCCAGTGTATGAGCCCGGTGCTTGGGCCGCTGCTTATGAGGCAGTGTATGAGGCAGTGTATGAGGCCCAGTGTATGAGCCAGTGTATGAGCAGTGTAGCAGGCCAGTCAACCTTAAGGCCAGTGAGGCGGTGAGCCAGTGTATGGGCAGTGTGGCAGGGCGGTGTGAGCCCGGTGTGGGGCGGTGTGAGCCATGCAGCAGGCCAGTGTAGCAGGCCAGTGTATGAGGCAGTGAGCCAGTGTAGAGCCAGTGCAAGCAGTGTGAGGCAGTGTGAGGCAGTGTATGAGGCAGTGCTTATGAGCCAGTGCAGGCGATGTGGCAGGCCCAGTGTAGCAGGCCAGTGTAGCAGGCCAGTGGCAGCGGGGCGGTGGGCCAGTGTGAGGCAGTGGGCCAGTGCAGGTCAGTAGCCTTGAGCAGTGTGAGCCAGTGTAGCAGGCAGTGTAGCAGGCCCGGTGAGCCCGGTGTGAGCCAGTGTAGGCCAGTGCTTCATGAGCCCGGTGCAGCAGAGGCAGTGCTTGGCAGGCCAGTGTAGCAGCAGAGGCAGTGAGCAGTGTAGCAGGCCAGTGTAGCATGAGGCAGTGAGCCAGTGTGAGGCGGTGTGGCGGGGGGCAGTGTAGCAGGCCAGTGTGTAAGGGCGGTGAGCCAGTGTATGAGCCAGTGTATGAAGCAGTGAGATAGTGTAGCAGGCAGTGTAAGAGGCGTGTAGCAGGCAGTGTATAAAAGGCAGTGTAGCAGGCCAGTGCAGAGCCGGTGGAGGCAGTGTATGAGCCAGTGAGGCGGTGTAGCGGGGCTGGTGGCCATGGGCCAGTGTGAGGCAGTGTATGAGGCAGTGAGGCAGTGCTTGAGCCCGGTGTACTTAGGCCAGTGTAGGCCAGTGTGAGCCGGTGTAGAGGCGGTGGCAGCAGGAGCCAGGTGTGAGCCGGTGTGAGCAGTGTAGCAGGCAGTGTATAAGGCAGTGTAGCAAGGCAGTGTACTTGAGCCAGTGCCAGGCAGTGTAGCGGGGCAGTGCTTATGAGCCATTGTAGCCCAGGCTTCCCGGTGTAGGCCAGTGTATGAGGCAGTGTATGAGCGGTGTAGTGAGGCGTGTATGAGCCGGTGTAGAGGCGAGTGTAGGCCGGGTGGCAGGTCGGTGTGAGCCGGTGAAGGCGGTGCTTGAGCCGGTGTAGCAGGCCGGTGTGAGGCGGTGTAGCAGGCGGTGTGCAGGCCGGTGTAGCAGAGGCGGTGTAGGCCAGTGTATGAGGCGGTGTAGCAGGCCAGTGTATGGGCCAGTGTAGCAGAGCAGTGTATGAGGCAGTGCGCAGGTCAGTGTAGCAGGCCAGTGCGCCAGGCCAGTGTAGCAGGGCAGTGTATGAGGCGGTGTGTGAGCCCGGTGCTTGAGCCAGTGTAGCCCAGAGGCAGTGCTTGTGAGCCGGTGTGAGGCAGTGTGGCGGGCAGTGTAGCAGGCCAGTGAGGCAGTGCTTGAGCCAGTGCTTGTGAGCCCAGTGTGAAGCGGTGTGAGATGAGTGTATGAGGCGGTGGCGAGGCAGTGTATGGGGCAGTGTAAGGCAGTGAGCCAGTGTAGTGAGGCGGTGTAGCAGGCGGTGTAGCAGGCCAATGTGGCAGAGGCAGTGAGGCGGTGAGCCAGTGTAGAGGCGGTGCTTGTGAGGCGTGCAGGAGGCGGTGTATGAGGCAGTGAGCCAGTGCCCTTGAGCCAGTGAATGAGGCGGTGTATGAGGCAGGCGTGCAGAGGCGGTAGATGAGCCAGTGTAGCAGGCCAGTGTAGCAGGCCAGTGTATGGGCGGTGTATGAGGCAGTGTGCTGAGCCCGAGTGTAGGCCCGGTGTAGCAGGCCATTGTGACCAGTGTATGAGCCAGTGTATGAGGCGGTGAGCCAGTGTATGAGGCGGTGTATGGCCAGTAGCCAGGGCGGTGTGAGCCAGTGTGAGTCGATTAGCAGGCCAGTGTATGAGCCAGTGTAGCAGGCAGTGTATGGCCAGTGTAGCAGGCAGTGTGAGCCAGTGTAGGCCAGTGCTTGTGAGCCAGTGAATGGGGCAGTGTGAGCCAGTGGGGCGGTGTATGGGCCAGTGCAGGCCGGTGTAGCAGGCCGGTGGGGTGGTGTAGCAGGTCGGTGTATGGGCCAGTGTGGGCCATTTGGCAGGCGGTGAGGCAGTGTATGAGCCAGTGCAGACAGTGTATGAGCCAGTGTATAAGGCAGTGTAGCAGAGGCAGTGTATGGGCAGTGTGAGCCAGTGAGGCAGTGTAGCAAGGCCAGTGTAGAGGCAGTGTATGAGCCATTGTGAGCCAGTGTATGAGCAGGTAGCAGGCAGTGTATGACCAGTGTGAACCAGTGAAGCAGTGTAGAGGCGGTGTAGAGGCAGTGTATGAGGCGGTGTAGCAGGCCAGTGAGCCAGTGTGAGCCGGTGCTTGCAGGCCAGTGTATGGGTAGTGAGGCGGTGTAGCAGGCCGGTGTAGTGGGGCGGTGTGAGCCAGTGTGGCGATTGGTGTAGCAGGCCAGTGTAGCAGGCCAGTGTAGCAGGCCAGGTGTGAGCCGGTGTATGAGCCCGGTGTGAGCCAGTGCCTTCAGGCCAGTGAGCCGTGAGCAGTGTATGCAGGCAGTGTATGAGCCAGTGTAGAGGCCAGTGTGAGGCCAGTGTAGAGGCCAGTGAGCCAGTGTGAGCCAGTGCAGGCGGTGTATAGGCGGTGAGGCCGCCAGTGTATGAGCCAGTGTATGAGCCAGTGTATGAGACAGTTTATACAGCAAGTGTAAAATAAATAGGCTTAAACCTGGACTGTTTCAATCCTGACGTCACATTAAATAATTATATTACATATATATATAAATATACATAAAATAGGCAATATTATCCATTCATACCTATATATACAAAGTATACATAGCCTGGTATTCCCAGTACTATCCAGGATAATTATCCAGGATAGAGTCTTCTTATCCTTCACAGATAAAAGTTATCCCTGTCACTCTTATTGCCTCAGAAATCGACCCCAGAGATTACTTCCCAGAGATCATTTCTCACAGTATTACGTCTATATCTGGGCCGGTATGGAAATATTCTTGGAAAAGTAATCTCTGCGGGGTGATAGAGGAGTGTCGGTGTTGCAATCAACTGATTGCAACAACTTTGGGTTGACGGGAGTTAAATTACAAATTGATTTCTTTGGGTGTGTCATGTGTCGAGGTGAATTTAAGGCTGTGTCGTGCTCTTAGGTAGTCAGTGCGCGTTGAGCGGCTCGGCTGACGAATGGCGAAACTTGTTTCTTGACCGTCACGCAGAGTTTGAGGGATGGGTTCACAGTCAGAGGGAAGTGGGTTCGATTGCTGGGTTTGTCTCCTGTTGGTGCTGTTGTTGCTGTGGATTGTCATGCAGAGTTTGAGGGATGGGTTCACAGTCAGAGGGAAGTGGGTTCGATTGCTGGGTTTCTCTCCTGTTGGTGCTGTTGTTGCTGTGGATTGTCATGCAGGGTTTGAGGGATGGGTTCACAGTCAGAGGGAAGTGGGTTCGATTGCTGGGTTTGTCTCCTGTTGGTGCTGTTGTTGCTGTGGATTGTCATGCAGAGTTTGAGGGATGGGTTCACAGTCAGAGGGAAGTGGGTTCGATTGTTGGGTTTGTCTCCTGTTGGTGCTGTTGTTGCTGTGGATTGTCATGCAGAGTTTGAGGGATGGGTTCACAGTCAGAGGGAAGTGGGTTCGATTGTTGGGTTTGTCTCCTGTTGGTGCTGTTGTTGCTGTGGATTGTCAGGCAGAGTTTGAGGGATGGGTTCACAGTCAGAGGGAAGTGGGTTCGATTGTTGGGTTTGTCTCCTGTTGGTACTGTTGTTGCTGTGGATTGTCATGCAGGGTTTGAGGGATGGGTTCACAGTCACAGGGAAGTGGGTTCGATTGCTGGGTTTCTCTCCTGTTGGTGCTGTTGTTACTGTGGATTGTCATGCAGGGTTTGAGGGATGGGTTCACAGTCACAGGGAAGTGGGTTCGATTGCTGGGTTTGTCTCCTGTTGGTGCTGTTGTTGCTGTGGATTGTCATGCAGGGTTTGAGGGATGGGTTCACAGTCAGAGGGAAGTGGGTTCGATTGCTGGGTTTCTCTCCTGTTGGTGCTGTTGTTGCTGTGGATTGTCATGTAGGGTTCGAGAGATGGGTTCACAGTCAGAGGGAAGTGGGTTCGATTGCTGGGTTTGTCTCCTGTTGTTGCTGTGGATTGTCAGGCAGAGTTTGAGGTATTGGTTAACAATCAGAGGGAACTGGGTTCGATTACTGGGAGGGAGAGAGAGGTGGATATGTCTCCTGTTGCTGCTGCTACTGTTGTTGTTGCTGCTGCTGTTACTGTTGTTGCTGCTACTGTTGTTGCTGTTACTGTTGTTGCTACTACTGTTGTTGCTGCTACTGTTGTTGTTGCTGCTGCTGTTACTGTTGTTGCTGCTACTGTTGTTGCTGCTACTGTTGTTGCTGTTGCTGTTGTTGCTGTTGTTGTTGTTGACTAACAGTGTGTAGGAGCGTCAGAGTTAGTTGATGTGTTTGTTGTTCTTCTTCGAGATCACCACCTCCACAACCAGTACTACCAGTACCACCAGTACTACCAGTACTACCAGTACTACCACCACTACTATGTCTTCACTACCACCTCCACCACCAGTACTACCAGTACCACCAGTACTACCAGTACCACCAGTACTACCAGTACTACCAGTACTACCAGTACTACCACCACTACTATGTCTTCACTACCACCTCCACCACCAGTACTACCACCACCACCAGTACTACCAGTACCACCAGTACCACCAGTACTACCAGTACTACCAGTACCACCACCACTACTATGTCTTCACTACCACCTCCACCACCAGTACTACCAGTACTACCAGTACTACCAGTACCACCACCACTACTATGTCTTCACTACCACCTCCACCACCAGTACTACCACCACCACCAGTACTACCAGTACCACCAGTACCACCAGTACTACCAGTACTACCAGTACCACCAGTACCACCAGTACCACCAGTACCACCAGTACCACCAGTACCACCAGTACTACCAGTACCACCAGTACCACCAGTACTACCAGTACTACCAGTACCACCAGTACCACCAGTACCACCAGTACCACCAGTACCACCAGTACCACCAGTACTACCAGTACCACCAGTACCACCAGTACCACCAGTACCACCAGTACTACCAGTACCACCAGTACTACCAGTACCACCAGTACCACCAGTACCACCAGTACTACCAGTACCACCAGTACCACCAGTACTACCAGTACTACCAGTACTACCAGTACTACCAGTACCACCAGTACCACCAGTACCACCAGTACCACCAGTACCACCAGTACTACCAGTACCACCAGTACCACCAGTACCACCAGTACCACCAGTACCACCAGTACTACCAGTACCACCAGTACCACCAGTACTACCAGTACTACCAGTACCACCAGTACCACCAGTACCACCAGTACCACCAGTACCACCAGTACTACCAGTACCACCAGTACTACCAGTACCACCAGTACTACCAGTACCACCAGTACCACCAGTACCACCAGTACTACCAGTACCACCAGTACCACCAGTACTACCAGTACTACCAGTACTACCAGTACCACCAGTACTACCAGTACCACCAGTACCACCAGTACCACCAGTACCACCAGTACCACCAGTACCACCAGTACCACCAGTACCACCAGTACCACCAGTACTACCAGTACCACCAGTACCACCAGTACCACCAGTACCACCAGTACCACCAGTACCACCAGTACTACCAGTACCACCAGTACTACCAGTACCACCAGTACTACCAGTACTACCAGTACTACCAGTACCACCAGTACTACCAGTACTACCAGTACTACCAGTACTACCAGTACCACCAGTACTACCAGTACTACCAGTACCACCAGTACCACCAGTACCACCAGTACCACCAGTACCACCAGTACTACCAGTACCACCAGTACTACCAGTACTACCAGTACCACCAGTACCACCAGTACCACCAGTACCACCAGTACTACCAGTACCACCAGTACTACCAGTACTACCAGTACTACCAGTACTACCAGTACTACCAGTACTACCAGTACTACCAGTACTACCAGTACTACCAGTACCACCAGTACTACCAGTACTACCAGTACTACCAGTACTACCAGTACCACCAGTACTACCAGTACTACCAGTACTACCAGTACTACCAGTACCACCAGTACTACCAGTACTACCAGTACCACCAGTACTACCAGTACTACCAGTACTACCAGTACCACCAGTACCACCAGTACTACCAGTACTACCAGTACCACCAGTACTACCAGTACTACCAGTACTACCAGTACCACCAGTACCACCAGTACTACCAGTACTACCAGTACCACCAGTACTACCAGTACTACCAGTACTACCAGTACCACCAGTACCACCAGTACTACCAGTACTACCAGTACCACCAGTACTACCAGTACTACCAGTACTACCAGTACCACCAGTACCACCAGTACTACCAGTACTACCAGTACTACCAGTACTACCAGTACCACCAGTACTACCAGTACTACCAGTACCACCAGTACTACCAGTACTACCAGTACTACCAGTACCACCAGTACCACCAGTACTACCAGTACTACCAGTACCACCAGTACTACCAGTACTACCAGTACTACCAGTACCACCAGTACCACCAGTACTACCAGTACTACCAGTACCACCAGTACTACCAGTACTACCAGTACCACCAGTACTACCAGTACTACCAGTACTACCAGTACTACCAGTACCACCAGTACTACCAGTACTACCAGTACCACCAGTACTACCAGTACTACCAGTACTACCACCACCACCAGTACTACCAGTACTACCAGTACTACCAGTACTACCACCACCACCAGTACTACCAGTACTACCAGTACCACCAGTACTACCAGTACTACCACCACCACCAGTACTACCAGTACTACCACCACCAGTACTACCAGTACTACCAGTACTACCAGTACCACCAGTACTACCAGTACTACCAGTACTACCAGTACTACCACCACCACCAGTACTACCAGTACTACCACCACCACCAGTACTACCAGTACTACCACCACCACCAGTACTACCAGTACTACCAGTACTACCAGTACCACCAGTACTACCAGTACTACCAGTACTACCAGTACTACCACCACCACCAGTACTACCAGTACTACCAGTACCACCAGTACTACCACCACCACCAGTACTACCAGTACTACCACCACCACCAGTACTACCAGTACTACCACCACCACCAGTACCACCAGTACTACCAGTACTACCAGTACCACCAGTACTACCAGTACTACCAGTACTACCAGTACTACCACCACCACCAGTACTACCAGTACTACCAGTACTACCAGTACTACCACCACCACCAGTACTACCAGTACCACCAGTACTACCAGTACTACCAGTACTACCAGTACTACCACCACCACCAGTACTACCAGTACTACCAGTACCACCAGTACTACCAGTACTACCACCACCACCAGTACTACCAGTACTACCACCACCACCAGTACTACCAGTACCACCAGTACTACCAGTACTACCACCACCACCAGTACTACCAGTACTACCAGTACCACCAGTACTACCAGTACTACCACCATCACCAGTACTACCAGTACTACCACCACCACCAGTACTACCAGTACTACCAGTACTACCAGTACTACCACCACCACCAGTACTACCAGTACTACCAGTACCACCAGTACTACCAGTACTACCACCACCACCAGTACTACCAGTACTACCACCACCACCAGTACTACCAGTACTACCAGTACTACCAGTACTACCACCACCACCAGTACTACCAGTACTACCACCACCACCAGTACTACCAGTACTACCAGTACTACCAGTACTACCAGTACCACCAGTACTACCAGTACCACCAGTACTACCAGTACTACCACCACCACCAGTACTACCAGTACTACCAGTACTACCAGTACTACCACCACCACCAGTACTACCAGTACCACCAGTACTACCAGTACTACCACCACCACCAGTACTACCAGTACTACCAGTACCACCAGTACTACCAGTACTACCACCACCACCAGTACTACCAGTACTACCACCACCACCAGTACTACCAGTACTACCAGTACTACCAGTACTACCAGTACTACCAGTACCACCAGTACTACCAGTACCACCAGTACTACCAGTACTACCAGTACCACCAGTACTACCAGTACCACCAGTACCACCAGTACTACCAGTACCACCAGTACTACCAGTACTACCAGTACTACCACCACCACCAGTACTACCAGTACTACCACCACCACCAGTACTACCAGTACTACCAGTACTACCAGTACTACCACCACCACCAGTACTACCAGTACTACCACCACCACCAGTACTACCAGTACTACCAGTACTACCAGTACCACCAGTACTACCAGTACTACCAGTACTACCAGTACCACCAGTACTACCAGTACCACCAGTACTACCAGTACTACCAGTACCACCAGTACTACCAGTACTACCAGTACCACCAGTACTACCAGTACCACCAGTACCACCAGTACTACCAGTACCACCAGTACTACCAGTACTACCAGTACCACCAGTACTACCAGTACTACCAGTACCACCAGTACTACCAGTACCACCAGTACCACCACCACTACTATGTCTTCACTACCACCTCCACCACCAGTACTACCAGTACTACCAGTACTACCAGTACCACCAGTACCACCACCACTACTATGTCTTCACTACCACCTCCACCACCAGTACTACCAGTACTACCAGTACTACCAGTACCACCAGTACCACCACCACTACTATGTCTTCACTACCACCTCCACCACCAGTACCACCAGTACTACCAGTACCACCAGTACCACCACCACTACTATGTCTTCACTACCACCTCCACCACCAGTACTACCAGTACCACCAGTACTACCAGTACCACCACCACTACTATGTCTTCACTACCACCTCCACCACCAGTACTACCAGTACCACCAGTACTACCAGTACCACCACCACTACTATGTCTTCACTACCACCTCCACCACCAGTACTACCAGTACCACCAGTACTACCAGTACCACCACCACTACTATGTCTTCACTACCACCTCCACCACCAGTACTACCAGTACCACCAGTACTACCAGTACCACCACCACTACTATGTCTTCACTACCACCACCACCACCAGTACTACCAGTACCACCAGTACTACCAGTACCACCAGTACTACCAGTACCACCACCACTACTATGTCTTCACTACCACCACCACCACCAGTACTACATCCACTACTATGTCATCGCCTGCACCACCATTACTACCACCACTACTGTCTTCACCACCACAACCAGTACTACCATTACTATCACCACTACTGTCTTCACTACCACCACCAGTACTACCACCACTACTGTCTTCACTACCACCACCAGTACTACCACCACTACTGTCTTCACTACCACCACCAGTACTACCAGTACTACCACCACTACTGTCTTCACCACCACAACCAGTACTACCACCACTACTGTCTTCACTACCACCACCAGTACTACCAGTACTACCACCACTTCTATGTCTTCACCACCACCACCAGTACTACCAGTTTTACCACCACTTCCACCACTACCAGTACTACCACTACAACCACCACTGCTACTACCACTACTACCAGTACTACCTCCACCACTACTACCACCACCAATATTACCACCAGTACCACTTCTACCACCTCTACCACCACCAGTACTGCCACTACTACTACCACCACCATCAGTACTACCACCAATACCACTACTACCACCAACGTCAGTACTACCACCACCAACAGTACTACCACCACCACCATTATCAGTACTACCACCAGTACCACCACCACCAGTGCTACCATCACTACTACCACCATCAGTAGTACCACAATTACCACCACCGTCAGTACTACCACCAGTACCACCACCAACAGTACTACCACCACCACCATTATCAGTACTATCACCAGTACCACCACCACCAGTGCTACCATCACTACTACCACCATCAGTAGTACCACAATTACCACCACCGTCAGTACTACCACCAGTACCACCACCAACAGTACTACCACCACCACCATTATCAGTACTATCACCAGTACCACCACCACCAGTGCTACCACCACTACCACCATCAATAGTACTACCACCACTACCACAATCAACAGTACTACCACCACTACCACTACTACCACCGCTTCCACCACCACCAGTACTACCACTACTACCGCCACCACTAATACCTCTACCACCAATACTACCACCACCATTACTATCACCACCAGTACTACCACCATTACCATCACAACCACTACTACCACCATTTCAACTTCTACCATCACTACCACCACCATTACTACCACCACCGTCAATACTACCACTACTACCACCACTACCACCACCAACAGTACTACCACCACCAACAGTACTACCACCACTACCACCACCAACAGTACTACCACCACTAACACCACCATCACCACCTATTACAACCTAGGATTTCAAATGGCCTGTTATCCCAGGTGTAATGGGAGCAAATAAACACAGTAGAAAAAGTTTAGACTTATATTATCCTTCACCAATTATAACAGCAATATGTACACTATGTACAGTGATAAATATAGTGCACTCCACGGTAAGCAAGGCAGAAATAGAAGCCACAAGATAGCAGACCGTGCTTCAACCAGCTCTAGAGTGGGAATGACAAGGGCAGACAGGAGAGCGGTATCCACATAACCTCTGCGATTGTCAATCCCACCTTCTTATTGGCTAGAACCTGGTCACTAGTTGAACGATGGGGCCCCATCATCAACTCTTAGCAACCTGGTTCGCTGGTTGGGGGAGATAGCCTGTAAATGAGGGTGTGTCCATGCGCCGAATAAAGGTTACGTACTCTTTGCATGCCACACCCCCACCCCCGAGAAGGCTCAGGATTAGGCTGCCACCTCCCAGTGGTAACCGTGCCGCCATGGCACAAAATAATGGGACCGCCTATCCTCTCCACCATCCAACTCTTAGATAGAGCTCAGCTTTCCTAGTGCCTGAAAGCCAAACCCTAAACTCAGAGTGAGACAGCAGTCAGATAAGCCAACATAGGTCCAAGATACAAGCGGACGGTAGCCCGTATCCCCTCACTAAAAAAAAACCCCCACATCAGGGGATAAAAAAAAGAGCTTGAAAGGGGGGTTACCACAAATACATCCTAACCTAAATAAAATATTAAACTAGACTCTTGACAAAGAGTCTGCCAACACATTTTCTTTGCCGGCAATGTAACGAATTTTGAAGTTATAGGGCTGCAGCCTGAGCGTCCAACGCATAAGCCTTGTGTTGTGATTCTTCATGGCTTGGAGATAGACTAACGGGTTGTGATCACTGTAGACTGTGACCACCTGCGATGTCTGGCCCACATAAACATCGAAATGCTCCAAAGCCATTACCAGCGCGAGGGCTTCTTTTTCAATGGTAGAGTAAGCTCTCTGATGTGGCTGGAACTTAGCTGAAAAGTATGCTACAGGCTGCAACTCCTTGTTCCCGATTTGTAATAGTACCGCCCCAACCCCAGACTCACAAGCATCAACCTGTAATGAAAAAGGTTTGGAGAAGTCTGGAGACAGGAGAATGGGTGCAGAGCACAATAATCTTTTTGCTTTATTAAAAGCAGTGTTACAATCTGACGTCCAATTAAAGGGAACTTTATGACTGGTAAGAGAGGTAAGAGGGGCTACAATATCTGAGAAATTCTTACAGAATCTTCTGTAAAATCCTATCATGCCTAGGAAACGTTGAAGAGATTTCCTATCATGAGGAACTGGATAATCTTTAATCGAAAGAACTTTAGCAAGTTTAGGTGCAACATTACCACTACCTACTTCATGGCCTAGAAAAGTGATAGTGGCCTGGCCAAAGGAAGATTTAGATAAATTAACTGTTAATTGGGAATTCTTAAAGGTCTCAAACAGAGCTTTAAGTCTAAGTAGGTGTTGATCCCAAGTATCAGACACCACAACAATATCATCTAGGTATGCTGCCGTGCCTTCAAGTCCTTTAATAGCCTGATGGATGAGTTTCTGGAATGAAGAGGGGGAATTTTTCATTCCGAAGGGGGTAACTGTATACTGATAATGACCTCCTGGAATTACGAAGGCAGAGATTTCCTTCGCCTTATCTGTCAAAGGTACCTGATAGTAACCTTTAAGGAGATCTAATTTGGACACAAAAGTAGCCTTACCCACAAAGTCAATTACGTCATCCAGACGAGGAAGAGGGTAAGCATCTGTAATTGTGACCTCGTTCACTTTACGGTAGTCTGTGCACATACGAAACCCTCCATCAGCCTTCTTTACTAGGATGCACGGTGAAGCCCATGGACTAGATGACTCCTCCACTAAACCATGTTCTAACAAGAAGTCTACTTCCTGCTGAAGTAACCTTTGCTTTTCAGGATTAGCTCTGTAGGGGGAGAGTTTAATTGGTTTAGATTTTCCCACATCTACATCATGGTAACCTAACGTACATTTTTTCGGCACATCCGAAAAAATATTAGGATATGACTGTAGAAGCTCAGTTAAATTGGTTGCTTGTATTTCAGATAATCCATCCATTAACGGGCTAGGATCCTTGAGGAGGACAGAATTTGAAAGTTTAGTATTAATTTCAGAGATAGAGTGCAAAGAGTCAGAGTCGTCCTCAGAGGTAGAGGACAGAGTCATTACTGGGACTTTATCTGGTGTATGAAAGGCCTTGATTTGATTTATGTGGTAAGTTTTTGTTTTTGAGGTCTTATCGATGGGAGCTACCACATAATTTAAATCAGATAATCTACTTACTATCTGCATAGGTCCCGTAAATCTAGCTTTCAAGGTGTGGCCAGGTATAGGTTCCTGCACCAACACCTTGTCTCCTGGATGGAAGGAGCGGAATTGTGCACTTTTGTCATACCTCTGTTTCATCTTACTTTGAGCTATCTTTAGGTTAGCCGTGGCTAACTCACGTGCCACCTGCAACCTTGAAGACGGGTTGTAGAGTGCTGAGCTTACGTCTTCTCCCATCCATCCTTCTTTGAGCACCCGAAGAGGACCTCGTACATTGTGCCCAAAGATCAGCTCAAACGGACTATACCCTGTAGACTCTTGCACCGTCTCTCGTACTGAGAATAGCAACAACGGTAGAGATTCATCCCAATCTGTTGGAAAGTGCATGCAAAAACTTCTCATCATTGTTTTTAATGTTTGGTGGAATCTTTCCAAGGCGCCTTGGGACTGAGGGTGATAGGCAGTGGATAAGTTGTGAATTATCCCTAACCTAGTTAATACTTCCCTAAATGCTTTGGCAGTGAAGTTAGTACCTTGATCACTTTGTATAGTTTTAGGAATGCCAAAACAAGAAATGAATTTTGTTAAAGCTTTGAGAATAGCTTTAGTATTGATACTACGCATTGGGATCGCTTCAGGATATCTGGTTACTTTATCCATAATTGTAAATAAATACTGATTTCCAGACTTTGACTTAGGTAGTGGACCTACACAATCTATAATTAAATCTGCAAAAGGTTCTCCATCAGCAGGTATGGGTTGGAGAGGTGCAGGTTTAATAGAATGTCCAGGTTTTCCAACTTGCTGACATTCTCGGCAACACCTAATATGATTCTTCACATCTTTCTTTAATGTTGGCCAATAAAATTCTTTTGTGATTCTATACAAGGTTTTTGTAATTCCTAAGTGACCTCCTGATGACGTATTATGAGCTATATTTAATATCTGAGGTCTATACTTGGTTGGAACCACTAACCTGTCGTATAATTGCCGGCCCTCTGTCTCCTTACCAGTCTCAGTGCATACCAAATAATCATTTTTAACTTCATACTTGACTGGATGACCCAAAGAGGATTTACCCATGGCTGCCTCAAAAGTGAATTTTAACGAAGGGTCCTTACGTTGTTCCTCCCGGAAGGACAGTCCCTCGGGCATGGAAACAGAGACATCTGGCAATCCTGCAACCTGGGAATAGGAAGGCTTGATCGGGGTCTGTTCACTTGATTTACGAGACTCCGGCCGGTGTGTCTCATAAAACAACGTGGCTATTCCGAGATCGGAGTCTTCCAAGGATAGGTCAACATTCTCCCCAGACAACCCTTGGGATGTTGCCCGAGTTATGGCCAACACTGGAGAAGCATTAATCATTATAGGTTCAGGACACGAAGTAACAGTAGTAATGTTATTACCCAGTAATAACATGGCATTTTTCATGGGAAATCCTTTTGAGATACCTACAGTCAAGTACCCAGTGTAATATTTGCACTGTACATAAATTTTATGCAAAGGAACTGAATATATAGCTCCTCCGTAAGCTTCCAATAAAACTGAGGAATTCAAGGAAGTATTCTCTGAAAGGGGTAATATTCCTTCTCTGACAAGTGAGCAATATGCTCCAGTATCTCTAAAGGTATTTACTTTAGTTGGTTCTGAGTTTTCCTGAAGGGAAATAAGACTTTCGCAATAATAAGGGGCCATACCTTTTTCTACTTCTCTAGGGGACATGTTACTAGGGATATTAGAGATTTTCCCGATGGGTTGAGGTTTTTGGGGGCAGTTGGAACTGATATGACCTACTTTATTACACCTGAAGCAGACGACAGGCTTGCCCTTTACTCCCTGATGACGTTGCAAGTGGTGTCGTTCTGGCTGGTGCCTCTCTGGATATTGTTGTCGAGATGCTCCATAAGTAGTTTGCCTCTCCGCAGGGGGACCATATGTTGAGAAGCGTGGCTCACCAGGTGACTTGGTTGGATGTCGTAGACGCTCTCCCTCCGGCTGGCACTTCATTCTCCAATGTTGTCGATCTCTGCTCACGCCAGACTGTTGAAAAGAGAGACGGGACCGCTCGGACAAGGAGCGGTTCGTTTCGAAGGTATCAGCCAACCTGGCCGCCTCCAATGCAGTGGTTAAGTCACGATCCTGCAGAAAGACACGAACCTCTGGTCCCACAGACTCCAGCAGGTTATCAATCAGAATAAGCTGCACCAGCTCCTCAAAGTTAGAGACACCACTCGCTTTATACCAGCTGGTAAAAGCTTTGGTTTGCTGTCTCACAAAGTCCACCAGGGATTGACCAAGCTGCCGCCTGTTCAATTTGAAGGTCTTACGATATTTAGCTGGGATACATGTATATGCTCCCAACACTGTGGTCTTCACTACTTGATAATCAGAGAATTCAGCGTCAGTTAATACCGACGTAAATTCCTGTGCCTTACCCAATAATGCTGTATGAACCAACGCTGCCCAGTGCTGTTCCGGCCACCTCAAGGCTCGAGCCTGATTTTCGAAGCTTTCGAAAAATTGCTCTGGTTCGGCCTCATTGAAGCGGGGAACAAGCTGTACTGCTTTTTGTAAACTGAAATCGTTTACAGAATGCGAAAACTGCCTCCTTTCTCTTTCCCTATCAAATTCTTCCCTTGCGAATGCTCTCTGTTCCCTAGTTTGCTCAAGATTGATTTTTGCCAGCTGAAGTGCCAACGACGCTGATTCACCCTGAGACAACCCATGTGCACTATACTGACCATTTTGCTCCGTAGGTGTATCATCTTCCTCCTGCGAGAACATAGTAGTTTTTGCCCTAGCTCCCGTAGAGGGAGGAGTCTGATGTGCCATCTCTTCTTCAATAAGTATGTCAGCAATAAGTGAACGCAGTTGCGCAGCTGTAAGAGTGCGTTTATAGGGAATGCCAATGGAACGAGCAATTTGCCAACAACGCTGTAGGGACAATTTAGGTAGGTTATGCAAAGTATATGCCGACACCAGGCGTCTGACTCGTCTAGGTGGCATAAGTTATTCGCTATGCACAGTACGAATACCCCAACGTAACACGTTAATTTGCAGAACACGCTTAGCTATGCACAGTACGATTGCAGAATACGCATACAAGCAAAGCCGACTGCACACAAGACTGACCGTAGCGAAGCGAGCACACTGAACAAGCTAGTAGCGAGCTGCTGAACGATCACACAATAGCAAGGCTGATCATAAGCAACTGACACGCAAAATTTGTAAAGCGAAGCGAAACAGCAAGCTACACAATGTTCCTGCTACAAGCTTCACCCTAAGCTCAACCGTTTCTCTAAGTCCAGCTCCCGGACAGGCCCCCATATTACAACCTAGGATTTCAAATGGCCTGTTATCCCAGGTGTAATGGGAGCAAATAAACACAGTAGAAAAAGTTTAGACTTATATTATCCTTCACCAATTATAACAGCAATATGTACACTATGTACAGTGATAAATATAGTGCACTCCACGGTAAGCAAGGCAGAAATAGAAGCCACAAGATAGCAGACCGTGCTTCAACCAGCTCTAGAGTGGGAATGACAAGGGCAGACAGGAGAGCGGTATCCACATAACCTCTGCGATTGTCAATCCCACCTTCTTATTGGCTAGAACCTGGTCACTAGTTGAACGATGGGGCCCCATCATCAACTCTTAGCAACCTGGTTCGCTGGTTGGGGGAGATAGCCTGTAAATGAGGGTGTGTCCATGCGCCGAATAAAGGTTACGTACTCTTTGCATGCCACACCACCATTATCAATACTACCACCAGTACCACCAACACTAGTGCTACCACCACTACCACTACCATCAGTACTACCACTACTACCACCACTGTCAGTACTACCACCATCAACAGTACTACCACCACTACAACTACCACCATTATGAGTACTACCACCAGTACCACCACCAGTGCTACCACCACTATCTCCAACAGTACTGCCACCACTAGCACTACTACCACCACTACCACCATCATCAGTACTACCACCAATATCAGTACTACCACCACCACCACCACCACCAGTGCTACCACCACTACCACCACCACCACCACCACGACTACCACCACCACCAGTACCACAACTACCACCACCACCAATATTAAGACTACCATCATCCCTGCTACCACCATCTATAACACCTCTACCACTATTACCAGTACTACCACTACTACCACAACTACCAGTACTACCACTGTCTCACGCTAAGAGTACGTTACAATATATTCGAGGTGCGTCACACTCCCATATAGACGTGCCCTCCCGACCAGTAAACCAGCTGTTAACAGTATAACAGAGGATCCCACCTGTTATACTAACAGCTTGGTTGAACCAGCCAATCACGAGAAACTTCACCAAAGTTGTGAAGCTGTGTCTGGAACTCGTACAACAACACTGGTAGACTTACCTTCAAGTCTGGTCGTACATGGATCTCACAGTGACTCGTTTGTAAACTGTTGTATTGTACATATTCTTTGTAAATATTGTACGTATTCTTTGTAAATATTGTACGTTATTGCACATATAAAGAGCATTTACTCATCGGTGTATTTTTCTCGTCCCTACACTGGTTATCATGGTAACTCAGTACAAACAGGTGTACAGGCCACCAGACTGTACCTGTGTTGTAATATGCGGACCTGTCTTGAAGCCATTGTCTCTGTATTGTCTCACTAGCTTCCTTATGTTCCACAGCAAACCTGTTAAGTTATAGTGTTGCAAACCTGCTGATTTGTTGTGGGCTGCTGTTGCATGTTGTATTGAGCGTGTTGGAATAGATAGAGTTTTGTTATAGTGTTGCTGGGTTATGTTAGGTGGCTGGTAGCTGAATATATTCTGTAATACTTTCCCAGACTATCACTACAACGTTGCTGGCGTATTGTTCCTTCTGTTGGTATAAAGTATCATAGAGTTTATATACTATAAATTAAGATCTGACTTGTGTAACATGACGTTCTGACGTGAGATTTCAGCTGTGACGGGAACTATTAATTGCGGACTCCCGCTGCTGTACTTTCATAATGGAGGACGAACTCCGGAGCTACAAGACAACTATCTACCTGGGGAAACAGGTGGTGAATCAGGGTTGTCTGAGGGAGGAGTCAGCTTCGCTAGTGCTTGAGTTAGCTCAGTGTTGAGTACACCGGGGAACAACGTGCATTTGCTAAGGAAGAATCTGATAGAGAAGGAAAGTAGACAGTTTTGGCGTACTATGGATGATAATTTCAGTGTACAGAAATCTGTGTCCCTAGTACATTTGATTTTCTGAATCTGAACAGATTTTCGAATCTTTTGAAAATCTGCCTCGAGCTTTGCGATGGCTACTGGGCAGCACTGGTTAATACAGTATTATATGGTGAAATGGAGGAATTCACTACTGATTTGAATGAAGAACATTTCTATGACTACAGCGGGGCTCTGGTGGCCTGGTGGTTAACGCTCTGGCTTCACACGGTGAGGGCCTGGGTTCGATTCCCAGCCAGAGTAGAAACATTGGACGTGTTTCTTTCAACCTGTTGTCTATGTTCCCCATCAGTAAAATGGGTACCTGGGTGTTAGTCGACTGGTGTGGGTCGCATCCTGGGACACTGACCTAAGGAGGCCTGGTCACAGACCGGGCCGCGGGGGCGTTGACCCCCGGAACTCTCTCCAGGTAAACAGCGTCGGGGAAGTAACTGTGGGCTGTACATACCAGTGTAGTTCCAGCAGTTGTTGTCGTGAGTTTAAGAGACACGTAAGTTTATTCGTTTTTTAATGACATACTCGTTTTCCCACTATAATCTACGCTTTCCAAAATTACTCAGATGTCTCAACTCAGACTTCTGCAACACAATTGTCCTCAAAGATTTGTTAAGTTATACCTTGAAGATTGAGACACTTATGCAGCATATGGGAATCTTTATTCAGGAAACGTTTCGCCACACAGTGGCTTCATCAGTCCAATACAAAGAGGAAGGCGTAAGGAGAGGAGGAGTATGAGGTAATCAGTCCCTCAGCCTGGAGTCGATGTGTTCAGTCCATCAATCTGAACACATCGACTCCAGGTTGAGGGACTGATTACCTCATACTCCTCTCCTTACGCCTTCCTCTTTGTATTGGACTGATGAAGCCACTGTGTGGTGAAACGTTTCCTGAATAAAGATTCCCATATGCTGCATAAGTGTCTCAATCTTCAACATGTCGGTTTTTCAAACCATTCACCACAACTTATACCTTGAATTAAGGAAAGATCCTGGACTTCACCTTACAAGACAGACAAAGCAAATGTGATAATAATTATGGACTAGGTAGATTATAGTGGAAAAATGAACATATTATCAGAAGACAGGGGTACTTATGTGCCCCTTCAGGTCATAATGGCTCACTACACATTAAGGTATTAGAGGGCTTGTGGGATGAGGGTGTGGCATGCTAAGAGTATGTTATAATTCCAGGTATGTCACACATCCATATAGACGTGCCCTTCTGACCAGTGAATCAGCTGTAACAGAGGAGCCCACTTGTTATACTAACACCTTGGGACTCGTGCAGCAACACTGGTAGACTTACATTCAAGTCTGGTCGTACATGGAGCTCACAGTGTCTCGTTTGTAAACTGCTGTATTGCACATATTTGTAAATATTGTACAGTAAAATGGACCTATAATACTTCAGACTCTGGGGGACTGTTACAGTGTATCACTATCCACACTGCCATCTAGTGGGCCACTGTAAGGCTACAGATTTCCTGGGGTCTGACTGTTTTTAGTTTCTACTCCTGGTAGAATTTACCTTACCTGGTGCGGGTTGAAGTCTGGGAAGTGTCTTCACCTCCAGTCTTCTCCTGATCAGGTAAGGTGATCTACCAGGAATATTGTTTCAGTAATTTTATATTTGTCCTGGTTACCAGTAATGTCAATGGAGTGTAATTACTACTGTTTGTTTGTCTTCAATGTTATACTTAATAACCATCTTGTAGCCAGTGTTTTTATTATCAGCTGCTGGCCTGGTTATCCATGGTAGACGCTACCGGTGGCCCGGTGGCCCGGTGGCCCGGTGACCTGGAGGCATGGCGGCTGAAGCTCCCGCTTTACACACGGAGGATCCGGGTTCGATTCCCTGCGGGTGGAAACATTTCGACACGTTTCCTTACACCTGTTGTCCTGTTCACCTAGCAGCAAATAGGTACCTGGGTGTTAGTCGACTGGTGTGGGTCGCATCCTGGGAAACAAGATTGAGGACCCCAATGGAAATAAGTTAGACAGTCCTCGATGACACACTGACTTTCTTGGGATATCCTGGGTGGCTAACCCTCCAGGGTTAAAAATCCGTACGAAATCTTATCTTACAACCCAAGCGACGGGATGTAGTGGGTCATAGCGGCTCGTCATCTCTCCTTTGTTATCTGGAGTGAGATGCTGCGGACTGGTACTGACAGGACCTACATCTTCTACCCAACCTAACACCAACACCGCCTGAGATACACGTCTTACTGCACATATTCTCTGGAATTATTGTACATAATTGCACACACATTTTAGTAAAGGAATGTATGTAATGTATATACTCTTGGCTGCCATTTTCTCGTTCCTACACTGGTTATCATGTTGACTCAGTACAAACAGGTGTGCAGGCCACCAGACTGTACCTGTGTTTGTAATAATCGCCACTAATACCACCAATACCACTACTACCACACCTCTACTACCATAGTTACCACTATTATTACTACTACCAGTACTACCAAAACCACTACGACCACAACTACTAGCACCACCATCACTACATCCCCTACCACCACCACTAACACCCCTACGACCACCGCTACATCCCCTACCACCACCACTAACACCACTACAACCACCACTACATCGCCTACTATCACCACTAACACCACTACAACCACCACTTCATCGCCTACTATCACCACTAACACCACTACAACCACCACTACCACCACTACATCCCCTACCACCGCCACTAACACCACTACAACCACCACCACCACCACTACATCCCCTACCACCGCCACTAACACCACTACAACCACCACCACTACATCACCTACTATCACCACTAACACCACTACAACCACCACCACCACCACTACATCACCTACTATCACCACTAACACCACTACAACCACCACCACCACCACTACATTCCCTACCATCACCACTAACACCACTACAACCACCACCACTACATCCCCTACCACCGCCACTAGTCAAGGGACTAGTGGCTAATACCAGCCACTATGGTCCAGCTCCAGTAACTAATGTCTCACACCAGAACATCAACACCTCTGTGAGTACACTGAGCGGTGTACGTCACAGAGTGTATACACTGAGAGGTGTACATCTCAGTGTGAGTACACTGACAGGTGTATATCTCAGTGTGAGTACACTGACAGGTGTACATCTCAGTGTGAGTACACTGACAGGTGTATATCTCAGTGTGAGTACACTGACAGGTGTACATCTCAGTGTGAGTACACTGACAGGTGTACATCTCAGAGTGAATGTGTTGGAGCAGTGGAGGAGCAGTTAGAGCAGTGGTAAAGTAGGTTCACCAATGTTGGAGTAGTTTTAGCAGTGTTGGAGCAGGATGAGCAGTGTTGGAGCAGCGTTGGAGCAGTGCTGGAGTAGTGTTGGAGTAGCTTGAGCAGTGCTGGAGTAGTTTGAGCATTGTTGGAGCAGGGTTGGAGCAGGTTGAGCAGTGTTGGAGCAGTGTTGGAGCAGTGTTGGAGCAGTGTTGGAGTAGTGTTGCAGTAGTGTTGAAGTAGTGTTGGAGTAGTGTTGGAGCAGAGTTGGAGTAGTGTTAGAGAAGTGTTGGAGTAGTTTGAGCAGTGCTGGAGTAGTTTGAGCATTGTTGGAGCAGGGTTGGAGCAGGTTGAGCAGTGTTGGAGCAGTGTTGGAGTAGTGTTGGAGTAGTGTTGGAGTAGTTTGAGCAGTGCTGGAGTAGTTTGAGCATTGTTGGAGCAGGGTTGGAGCAGGTTGAGCAGTGTTGGAGAAGTGTTGGAGTAGTGTTGGAGTAGTGTTGGAGTAGTGTTGGAGTAGTTTGAGCAGTGCTGGAGTAGTTTGAGCATTGTTGGAGCAGGGTTGGAGCAGGTTGAGCAGTGTTGGAGCAGGTTGAGCAGTGTTGGAGCAGTGTTGCAGCAGTGTCGGAGCAGTGTTGGAGTAGTGTTGCAGTAGTGTTGGAGCGGTGTTGGAGTAGTGTTGGAGCAGAGTTGGAGTAGAGTTAGAGAAGTGTTGGAGTAGTGATAGAGCAATGTTGGAGTAGTGTTGGAGTAGTGTTGGAGTAGTGTTGGAGCAGTGTTGGAGTAGTGTTGGAGTAGTGTTGGAGTAGTGTTAGAGAAGTGTTGGAGCAGTGTTGGAGTAGTGTTTGAAAAGTGTTGGAGTAGTGTTGGAGCAGTGTTGGAGTAGTGTTGAGTAGTGTTGGAGTAGTGTTGGAGTAGTGTTGGAGCAGTGTTGGAGTAGTGTTGGAGTGGTGCTGGAGCAGTGTTGGAGCAGTGTTGGAGTAGTGTTGGAGAAGTGTTGGAGCAGAGTTGGAGTAGTGTTAGAGAAGTGTTGGAGCAGTGTTGGAGTAGTGTTGGAGAAGTGTTGGAGTAGTGCTGGAAAAGTGTTGGAGTAGTGTTGGAGCAGTGTTGGAGTAGTGTTGGAGCAGTGTTGGAGTAGTGTTGGAAAAGTGTTGGAGTAGTGTTGGAGCAGTGTTGGAGTAGTGTTGAGTAGTGTTGGAGTAGTGTTGGAGTAGTGTTGGAGCAGTGTTGGAGTAGTGTTGGAGCAGTGTTGGAGTAGTGATAGAGCAATGTTGGAATAGTGTTGGAGTAGTGTTGGAGTAGTGTTGGAGCAGTGTTGGAGTAGTGTTGGAACAGTGTTGGAGTAGTGATGAAGTAGTGTTGGACCAGTGTTGGAGTAGTGTTGGAGTAGTGTTGGAGTAGTGTTGGAGTGGTGTTGGAGCAGTGTTGGAGCAGCGTTGGAGTAGTGTTGGAGAAGTGTTGGAGCAGAGTTGGAGTATTGTTGGAGCAGTGTTGGATCAGTTGGAGCAGTGTTGGAGTAGTGTTGGAGCAGAGTTGGAGTAGTGTTGGAGCACTGTTGGAGTAGTGTTGGAGCAGTGTTAGAGTAGTGTTGGAGTAGTGTTGGAGTAGTGTTGGAGCAGTGTTGGAGTAGTGTTGGAGTAGTGTTGGAGCAGTGTTGGAGCAGTGTTGGAGTAGTGTTGGAGCAGTCCTGAAGTTGTGTTGGAGTAGTGTTGGAGCAGTGTTGGAGTAGTGTTGGAGTAGTGTTGGAGCAAATTTGGAGTAGTGTTGGAGCAGTGTTGGAGTAGAGTTGGAGTAGTGTTGGAGCAGTGTTGGAATATTATTGGAGCAGTGTTGGAGTAGCGTTGGAGCAGCGTTGGAGTAGAGTTGGAGCAGTGTTGGAGCAGTGTTGGAGTAGAGTTGGAGCAGTGTTGGAGCAGTGTTGGAGCAGTGTTGGAGCAGTGTTGGAGCAGTGTTGGAGTAGTGTTGGAGCAGTGTTGGAGCAGTGTTGGAGCAGTGTTGGAGCAGCGTTGGAGCAGTGTTGGAGTAGTGTTGGAGCAGCGTTGGAGTAGAGTTGGAGCAGTGTTGGAGCAGTGTTGGAGTAGAGTTGGAGCAGTGTTGGAGCAGTGTTGGAGCAGTGTTGGAGCAGTGTTGGAGCAGTGTTGGAGAAGTGTTGGAGTAGTGTTGGAGTAGTGTTGGAGCAGTGTTGGAGCAGTGTTGGAGCAGCGTTGGAGTAGAGTTGGAGCAGTGTTGGAGCAGTGTTGGAGTAGAGTTGGAGCAGTGTTGGAGCAGTGTTGGAGTAGAGTTGGAGCAGTGTTGGAGCAGTGTTGGAGCAGTGTTGGAGCAGTGTTGGAGCAGTGTTGGAGAAGTGTTGGAGTAGTGTTGGAATATTATTGGAGCAGTGTTGGAGTAGCGTTGGAGCAGCGTTGGAGTAGAGTTGGAGCAGTGTTGGAGCAGTGTTGGAGTAGAGTTGGAGCAGTGTTGGAGCAGTGTTGGAGCAGTGTTGGAGCAGTGTTGGAGCAGTGTTGGAGAAGTGTTGGAGTAGTGTTGGAGTAGTGTTGGAGCAGTGTTGGAGCAGTGTTAGAGCAGTGTTAGAGCAGTGTTGGAGCAGTGTTGGAGCAGTGTTGGAGCAGTGTTAGAGCAGTGTTGGAGCAGTGTTGGAGCAGTGTTGGAGCAGTGTTGGAGCAGTGTTGGAGCAGTGTTGGAGTAGTGTTGGAGCAGTGTTGGAGCAGTGTTGGAGTAGTGTTGGAGCAGTGTTGGAGCAGTGTTGGAGCAGTGTTGGAGCAGTGTTGGAGTAGTGTTGGAGCAGTGTTGGAGCAGTGTTGGAGCAGTGTTGGAGCAGTGTTGGAGCAGTGATAAACAATCACTTGCTTCAACTCTGTTTATATAACAAATACTTCCCACGCTACTACCACCACTGATGGTGGTAGTTGTGGTAGTGGTGGTGGTAGTAGTGGTAGTGATGGTGGTAGTGGTGGTAGTGATGATGGTAGTGATGGTGGTGGTGGTGGTGGTGGTGGTAGTGATGGTGGTAGTGATGGTGGTAGTAGTGGTAGTGATTGTGGTAGTGATGGTGGTAGTTGTGGTAGTAGTGGTAGTGATGGTGGTAGTAGTGGTAGTGATGGTGGTAGTTGTGGTAGTGATGGTGGTAGTGATGGTGGTAGTAGTGGTAGTGATGGTGGTAGTAGTGGTGGTAGTAGTGGTAGTGATGGTGGTAGTAGTGGTAGTGATGGTGGTAGTGATGGTGGTAGTGGTGGTAGTGATGGTGGTAGTGATGGTGGTAGTGGTGGTAGTGATGGTGGTAGTGATGGTGGTAGTAGTAGTAGTGATGGTGGTAGTGATGGTGGTAGTGGTGGTAGTGATGGTGGTAGTGATGGTGGTAGTAGTGGTAGTGATGGTGGTAGTAGTGGTAGTGATGGTGGTAGTAGTGGTAGTGATGGTGGTAGTGATGGTGGTAGTAGTGGTAGTGATGGTGATAGTAGTGGTAGTGATGGTGGTAGTGATGGTGGTAGTAGTGGTAGTGATGGTGGTAGTAGTGGTAATGATGGTGGTAGTGATGGTGGTAGTAGTGGTAGTGATGGTGGTAGTAGTGGTAGTGATGGTGGTAGTAGTGGTAGTGATGGTGGTAGTAGTGGTAGTGATGGTGGTAGTAGTGGTAGTGATGGTGATAGTAGTGGTAGTGATGGTGGTAGTGATGGTGGTAGTAGTGGTAGTGATGGTGGTAGTAGTGGTAATGATGGTGGTAGTGATGGTGGTAGTAGTGGTAGTGATGGTGATAGTAGTGGTAGTGATGGTGGTAGTGATGGTGGTAGTAGTGGTAGTGATGGTGGTAGTAGTGGTAATGATGGTGGTAGTGATGGTGGTAGTAGTGGTAGTGATGGTGGTAGTAGTGGTAGTGATGGTGGTAGTAGTGGTGGTAGTAGTGGTAGTGATGGTGGTAGTGGTGGTAGTGATGGTGGTAGTAGTGGTAGTGATGGTGGTAGTGATGGTGGTAGTGATGGTGGTAGTGATGGTGGTAGTAGTGGTAGTGATGGTGGTAGTAGAGGTAGTGATGGTGGTAGTAGTGGTAGTGATGGTGGTAGTAGTGGTAGTGATGGTGGTAGTGATGGTGGTAGTGATGGTGGTGGTGGTGGTAGTGATGGTGGTGGTGGTGGTAGTGATGGTGGTAGTGATGGTGGTGATGGTGGTGGTGGTGGTAGTGATGGTGGTGGTAGTGGTAGTGATGGTGGTAGTGATGGTGGTAGTAGTGGTAGTGATGGTGGTAGTGATGGTGGTGATGGTGGTGGTGGTAGTGATGGTGGTGGTGGTAGTGATGGTGGTAGTGATGGTGGTAGTGATGGTGATAGTGATGGTGGTAGTAGTGGTAGTGATGGTGGTGGTGGTGTTGGTGGTGGTGGTGGTGGTGGTGGTGGTAGTGATGGTGGTGGTGGTGGTGGTAGTGGTAGTGATGGTGGTAGTGATGGTGGTAGTAGTGGATGGTGGTAGTGATGGTGGTGATGGTGGTGGTGGTAGTGATGGTGGTGGTGGTGGTAGTGATGGTGGTAGTGGTGGTAGTGGTGGTAATGATGGTGGTGGTGGTGGTAGTGATGGTGGTGGTGGTGGTAGTGATAATAGTGGTGGTAGTGTTGGTGGTAGTGATGGTGGTGATGGTGGAGGTGGTGGTAGTGATGGTGGTGGTAGTGATGGTGGTAGTGGTGGTGGTAGTGGTGGTAATGATGTGGTGGTGGTGGTGGTAGCGATGGTGGTGGTGGTAGTGATGGAGGTGGTGGTGGTAGTGATGGTTTTAGTGGTGGTAGTGATGGTGGTAGTGGTGGTGGTAGTGATGGTGGTGGTGGTAGTGATGGTGGTAGTGATGGTGATAGTGGTGGTAGTGGTGGTGGTAGTGATGGTGGTAGTGCAGTGGTGGTAGTGGTGGTAGTAGTGATGGTGGTAATGGTGGTGGTGGTAGTGATGGTGGTAGTGATAGTGGTGGTGGTGGTAGTTATGGTGGTAGTGTAGTGGTGGTAGCGATGGTGGTGGTGGTTGTCGTAGGATGGCGGTGGTGGTGGTAGTGATGGCGGTAGTGATGGTGGTAGTGGTGGTAGTGATAGTGTTGGTGATGGTGGTAATGGTGGTAGTGGTGGTGGTAGTGATGGTCGTAGTGATAGTGGTAATGGTGGTAGTGATTGTCGTAGTGATGGTGGTAATGGTGGTAGTGGCGGTGGTAGTGATGGTGAAAGTGGTGGTGGTAGCGGAGGTGGTGGTAGTGATAGCGGTAGTGGTGGTGGCAGTGATGGTGGTAGTGATGGTAGTGATTGTCGTAGTGATGGTGGTAATGGTGGTAGTGGTGGTGGTAGGGGTGGTGGTGGTAGTGATGGTGGTGGTGGTGGTGGTAGTGATGGTGGTAGTGATTGTGGTAGTGGTGGTGATAATAGTGGTAGTGGTGGTAGTAATGGTGGTAGTGATGGTGGTAGTTATAAGTTACTTACAGTGATGAACCTCCAGCATGAGTCTACTGGCAGGGCTGCAACTGTCTTTGTTGCAACCTCCAGCAGGAGTCTACTGGCAGGGCTGCAACTGTCTTTGTTGCAACCTCCAGCAGGAGTCTACTGGTAGGGCTGCAACTGCTCTTGTTGCAACCTCCAGCAGGAGTCTACTGGCAGGGCTGCAACTGTCTTTGTTGCAACCTCCAGCAGGAGTCTACTGGCAGGGCTGCAACTGTCTTTGTTGCAACCTCCAGCAGGAGTCTACTGGCAGGGCTGCAACTGCCTTTGTTGCAACCTCCAGCAGGAGTCTACTGGCAGGGCTGCAACTGCTCTTGTTGCAACCTCCAGCAGGAGTCTACTGGCAGGGCTGCAACTGCCTTTGTTGCAACCTCCAGCAGGAGTCTACTGGCAGGGCTGCAACTGTCTTTGCTGCAACCTCCAGCAGGAGTCTACTGGTAGGGCTGCAACTGTCTTTGTTGCAACCTCCAGCAGGAGTCTACTGGCAGGGCTGCAACTGTCTTTGTTGCAACCTCCAGCAGGAGTCTACTGGCAGGGCTGCAACTGCTCTTGTTGCAACCTCCAGCAGGAGTCTACTGGCAGGGCTGCAACTGCCTTTGTTGCAACCTCCAGCAGGAGTCTACTGGCAGGGCTGCAACTGCTCTTGTTGCAACCTCCAGCAGGAGTCTACTGGCAGGGCTGCAACTGCCTTTGTTGCAACCTCCAGCAGGAGTCTACTGGCAGGGCTGCAACTGTCTTTGTTGCAACCTCCAGCAGGAGTCTACTGGCAGGGCTGCAACTGTCTTTGTTGCAACCTCCAGCAGGAGTCTACTGGCAGGGCTGCAACTGCCTTTGTTGCAACCTCCAGCAGGAGTCTACTGGCAGGGCTGCAACTGCTCTTGTTGCAACCTCCAGCAGGAGTCTACTGGCAGGGCTGCAACTGCCTTTGTTGCAACCTCCAGCAGGAGTCTACTGGCAGGGCTGCAACTGCTCTTGTTGCAACCTCCAGCAGGAGTCTACTGGCAGGGCTGCAACTGTCTTTGTTGCAATCTCCAGCAGGAGTCTACTGGCAGGGCTGCAACTGTCTTTGTTGCAACCTCCAGCAGGAGTCTACTGGCAGGGCTGCAACTGCCTTTGTTGCAACCTCCAGCAGGAGTCTACTGGCAGGGCTGCAACTACCTTTGTTGCAACCTCCAGCGGGAGTCTACTGGCAGGGCTGCAACTGTCTTTGTTGCAACCTCCAGCAGGAGTCTACTGGCAGGGCTGCAACTGTCTTTGTTGCAACCTCCAGCAGGAGTCTACTGGCAGGGCTGCAACTGTCTTTGTTGCAACCTCCAGCAGGAGTCTACTGGCAGGGCTGCAACTGCCTTTGTTGCAACCTCCAGCAGGAGTCTACTGGCAGGGCTGCAACTGCCTTTGTTGCAACCTCCAGCAGGAGTCTACTGGCAGGGCTGCAACTGCCTTTGTTGCAACCTCCAGCAGGAGTCTACTGGCAGGGCTGCAACTGCCTTTGTTGCAACCTCCAGCAGGAGTCTACTGGCAGGGCTGCAACTGCCTTTGTTGCAATCTCCAGCAGGAGTCTACTGGCAGGGCTGCAACTGCCTTTGTTGCAACCTCCAGCAGGAGTCTACTGGCAGGGCTGCAACTGCCTTTGTTGCAACCTCCAGCAGGAGTCTACTGGCAGGGCTGCAACTGCCTTTGTTGCAACCTCCAGCAGGAGTCTACTGGCAGGGCTGCAACTGCCTTTGTTGCAACCTCCAGCAGGAGTCTACTGGCAGGGCTGCAACTGCCTTTGTTGCAACCTCCAGCAGGAGTCTACTGGCAGGGCTGCAACTGCTCTTGTTGCAACCTCCAGCAGGAGTCTACTGGCAGGGCTGCAACTGCTCTTGTTGCAACCTCCAGCAGGAGTCTACTGGCAGGGCTGCAACTGCTCTTGTTGCAACCTCCAGCAGGAGTCTACTGGCAGGGCTGCAACTGCCTTTGTTGCAACCTCCAGCAGCACTGGCAGCTCCAACTGCTCTGGCAGGGTCTACTTGCAACTGCCTTTGTTGCAACCTCCAGCAGGAGTCTACTGGCAGGGCTGCAACTGCTCTTGTTGCAACCTCCAGCAGGAGTCTACTGGCAGGGCTGCAACTGCCTTTGTTGCAACCTCCAGCAGGAGTCTACTGGCAGGGCTGCAACTGCCTTTGTTGCAACCTCCAGCAGGAGTCTACTGGCAGGGCTGCAACTGCCTTTGTTGCAACCTCCAGCAGGAGTCTACTGGCAGGGCTGCAACTGTCTTTGTTGCAACCTCCAGCAGGAGTCTACTGGCAGGGCTGCAACTGCCTTTGTTGCAACCTCCAGCAGGAGTCTACTGGCAGGGCTGCAACTGCCTTTGTTGCAACCTCCAGCAGGAGTCTACTGGCAGGGCTGCAACTGCCTTTGTTGCAACCTCCAGCAGGAGTCTACTGGCAGGGCTGCAACTGCCTTTGTTGCAACCTCCAGCAGGAGTCTACTGGCAGGGCTGCAACTGCTCTTGTTGCAACCTCCAGCAGGAGTCTACTGGCAGGGCTGCAACTGCCTTTCCAGCAGGAGTCTTCTTGCAACCTCCAGCAGGAGTCTACTGGCAGGGCTGCAACTGCTGCTTTTGTTGCAGCCTCCAGCAGGAGTCTACTGGCAGGGCTGCAACTGCCTTTGTTGCAACCTCCAGCAGGAGTCTACTGGCAGGGCTGCAACTGCTCTTGTTGCAACCTCCAGCAGGAGTCTACTGGCAGGGCTGCAACTGCCCTTGTTGCAACCTCCAGCAGGAGTCTCTACTGGCAGGGCTGCAACTGCCTTTGTTGCAACCTCCAGCAGGAGTCTACTGGCAGGGCTGCAACTGCCTTTGTTGCAACCTCCAGCAGGAATCTTCTGGCAGGGCTGCAACTGTCTTTGTTGCAACCTCCAGCAGGAGTCTACTGGCAGGGCTGCAACTGCCTTTGTTGCAACCTCCAGCAGGAGTCTACTGGCAGGGCTGCAACTGCTCTTGTTGCAACCTCCAGCAGGAGTCTACTGGCAGGGCTGCAACTGCCTTTGTTGCAACCTCCAGCAGGAGTCTACTGGCAGGGCTGCAACTGCCTTTGTTGCAACCTCCAGCAGGAGTCTACTGGCAGGGCTGCAACTGCTTTTGTTGCAACCACCAGCAGGAGTCTACTGGCAGGGGTGCAACTGCTTTTGTTGCAACCTCCAGCAAGAGTCTATTGGCAGGGCTGCAACTGCTTTTGTTGCAGCCTCCAGCACAAGTCTAATGGCAGGGCTGCAACTGCTTTTGTTGCAGCCTCCAGCCGGAGTCTACTGGCAGGGCTGCAAGTGCTTTTGTTGCAGCCTCCAGCAGGAGACTACTGGCAAGGCTGCATCTGCCTTTGTTGCAGCCTCCAGCAGGAGTCTACTGGCAGGGCTGCAACTGCTTTTGTTGCAGCCTCCAGCAGGAGTCTACTGGCAGGGCTGCAACTGCTTTTGTTGCAACCTCCAGCAGGAGTCTACTGGCAGGGCTGCAACTGTCTTTGTTGCAACCTCCAGCAGGAGTCTACTGGCAGGGCTGCAACTGCTTTTGTTGCAGCCTCCAGCAGGAGTCTACTGGCAGGGCTGCAACTGCTTTTGTTGCAACCTCCAGCAGGAGTCTACTGGCAGGGCTGCAACTGCTTTTGTTGCAACCTCCAGCAGGAGTCTACTGGCAGGGCTGCAACTGCTTTTGTTGCAGCCTCCAGCAGGAGTCTACTGGCAGGGCTGCAACTGCCTTTGTTGCAACCTCCAGCAGGAGTCTACTGGCAGGGTTGCAACTACTCTTGTTGCAACCTCCAGCAGGAGTCTACTGGCAGGGCTGCAACTGCCTTTGTTACAACCTCCCAGAGGAGTCTACTGGCAGGGCTGCAAGTGCCCTTGTTGCAGTCTCCAGGTGGTGTCTACTGGCAGGGCTGCAACTGTCCTTGTTGCAACCTCCAGCAGGAGTCTACTGGCAGAGCTGCAACTGCCCTTGTTGCAACCTCCCTAATTAAGAACTATTTCAACTGGCCTGTAGTGACCCCTAAGGGTCGTTGAGACTATCGGAAGGATTGAGAAATGGCTGGGGGGTCATAAGAGGGTAAGTAAAATGTTGGACGTTCAAAGGAGGGGGGTTGGGGTTAGTAAATGTTCTGGGACGTACTTTGTGTTATGTATCTCTGACCTTCCACCTTCCCTTTGTCTCTCTCATCTCTTCTGTACATGTACGTACATGTAGTATTCCTGTTTACTTCCAGTACTGAACGTATTCCCTCACCTCAGAGTCTGTTGAACAGCCAGTACATTCTCGTCACCCACAGAACCAGGAGCTTAACCCTTCTCCAGGCTGAGGGACTGACCACCTCATATCTCCGACATCCCTAGCAATAGGAGTGGTGCCAAGTTATTGCTATTTATTTACCATAAACTCACCATTGCAACACCCAAAATGGCAGCTGGTGATGCCAAGAAGTGCCAATAGCATTCACATGACTTTTACTAATGATGTCTTGAAGACTACAACCTTGAAATGGTTCACTCTAAGACCTTGATTTTAAGACTCTGAAACAAATTCCAAAGTAACGAGATTTGAAGATAATTTTCAGAGCAGCTGTCAATGTTAGTATTAAGGGAGGACTGAAGACATCACGCAACACCTCCCCCACCATAGAAAAGAATGCTGACTCACTAGACACCAACCAGATATCAGTGTTCTTGGAGGTAAATGGTATAAAATGCGGACACCATGGGAAAACAAACACATGCAGCATTATGTGGTGCTTTATTCACAACGTTTCGCCCACACAGTAGGATCTGAGACGAACCTGGGAGGGACGGGGGAAAATGTTGGGAAGTTTGAATCTGAGACGAACCAGCGAGGGACGGGGGAGAATGTTGGGTAGGTTGGATCTGAGACGAACCTGGGAGGGACGGGGCAGAATGTTGGGTAGGTTGGATCTGAGACGAACCTGCGAGGGACGGGGCAGAATGTTGCGTAGGTTGGATCTGAGACGAACCTGGGAGGGACGGGGGAGAATGTTGTGTAGGTTGGATCTGAGACGAACCTGGGAGGGACGGGGGAGAATGTTGGGTAGGTTGGAGCTTAGACGAACCTGGGAGGGACGGGGAAGAATGTTGGGTAGGTTGGATCTGAGACGAACCTGGGAGGGACGGGGGAGAATGTTGGATAGGTTGGATCTGAGACAAACCTGCGAGGGACGGGGCAGAATGTTGGGTAGGTTGGATCTGAGACGAACCTGCGAGGGACGGGGCAGAATGTTGGGTAGGTTGGATCTGAGACGAACCTGCGAGGGACGGGGCAGAATGTTGGGTAGGTTGGATCTGAGACGAACCTGCGAGGGACGGGGCAGAATGTTGGAAAGGTTGAATATGAGACGAACCCGCGAGGGACGGGGCAGAATGTTGGGAAGGTTGGATCTGACACGAACCTACGAGGGACGGGGCAGAATGTTGGGTAGGTTGGATCTGAGACGAACCTGGGAGGGACGGGGGAGAATGTTGGGTAGGTTGGATCTGAGACGAACCTGCGAGGGACGGGGCAGAATGTTAGTAGATTGGATCTAAGACGAACCTGGGAGGGACGGGGGAGAATGTTGGGTAGGTTGGATCTGTGACGAACCTGCGAGGGACGGGGCAGAATGTTGGAAGGTTGGATCTGAGACGAACCTGCGAGGGACGGGGCAGAATGTTGGGTAGGTTGTATCTGAGACGAACCTGCGAGGGACGGGGCAGAATGTTGGGTAGGTTGGATCTGAGATGAACCTGCGAGGGACGGGGCAGAATGTTGGTAGATTGGATCTGAGACGAACCTGGGAGGGACGGGGCAGAATGTTGGGTAGGTTGGATCCGAGACGAACCTGGGAGGGACGGGGGAGAATGTTGGGTAGGTTGGATCTGAGACGAACCTGGGAGGGACGGGGGAGAATGTTGGGTAGGTTGGATCTGAGACGAACCTGGGAGGGACGGGGGAGAATGTTGGGTAGGTTGGATCTGAGACGAACCTGCGAGGGACGGGGCAGAATGTTAGTAGAGGACGAACTGGGGGGACGGGGCAGAATGTTGGGTAGGTTGGATCTGAGACAAACCTGCGAGGGACGGGGCAGAATGTTAGGTAGGTTGGATCTGAGACGAACCTGCGAGGGACGGGGCAGAATGTTAGGTAGGTTGGATCTGAGACAAACCTGCGAGGGACGGGGCAGAATGTTAGGTAGGTTGGATCTGAGACGAACCTGGGAGGGACGGGGCAAAATGTTGGGTAGGTTGGATCTGAGACGAACCTGCGAGGGACGGGGCAGAATGTTGGGTAGGTTGGATCTGAGACGAACCTGGGAGGGACGGGGGAGAATGTTGGGTACGTTGGAGCTGAGACAAACCTGGGAGGGACGGGGGAGAATGTTGGGTAGAATGGATCTGAGACGAACCTGGGAGGGACGGGGGAGAATGTTGGGTAGGTTGGATCTGAGACGAACCTGGGAGGGACGGGGCAGAATGTTGGGTAGGTTGGATCTGAGACGAACCTGGGAGGGACGGGGGAGAATGTTGGGTAGGTTGGATCTGAGACGAACGAACCTAGGAGGGACGGGGCAGAATGTTGGGTAGGTTGGATCTGAGACGAACCTGGGAGGGACGGGGCAGAATGTTGGGTAGGTTGGATCTGAGACGAACCTGCGAGGGACGGGGCAGAATGTTGGGTAGGTTGGATCTGAGACGAACCTGGGAGGGACGGGGGAGAATGTTGTGTAGGTTGGATCTGAGACGAACCTGGGAGGGACGGGGGAGAATGTTGGGTAGGTTGGAGCTTAGACGAACCTGGGAGGGACGGGGAAGACTGTTGGGTAGGTTGGATCTGAGACGATCCTGGGAGGGACGGGGGAGAATGTTGGGTAGGTTGGATCTGAGACAAACCTGCGAGGGACGGGGCAGAATGTTAGGTAGGTTGGATCTGAGACGAACCTGCGAGGGACGGGGCAGAATGTTGGGTAGGTTGGATCTGAGACGAACCTGCGAGGGACGGGGCAGAATGTTGGGTAGGTTGGATCTGAGACGAACCTGCGAGGGACGGGGCAGAATGTTGCGTAGGTTGGATCTGAGACGAACCTGCGAGGGACGGGGCAGAATGTTGGAAAGGTTGAATATGAGACGAACCTGCGAGGGACGGGGCAGAATGTTGGGAAGGTTGGATCTGAGACGAACCCGCGAGGGACGGGGCAGAATGTTGGGTAGGTTGGATCTGAGACGAACCTACGAGGGACGGGGCAGAATGTTGGGAAGGTTGGATCTGAGACGAACCCGCGAGGGACGGGGCAGAATGTTGGGAAGGTTGGATCTGAGACGAACCTGCGAGGGACGGGGCAGAATGTTGGGAAGGTTGGATCTGAGACGAACCCGCGAGGGACGGGGCAGAATGTTGGGTAGGTTGGATCTGAGACGAACCTACGAGGGACGGGGCAGAATGTTGGTAGGTTGGATCTGAGACGAACCTGCGAGGGACGGGGCAGAATGTTAGTAGATTGGATCTAAGACGAACCTGGGAGGGACGGGGGAGAATGTTGGGTAGGTTGGATCTGTGACGAACCTGCGAGGGACGGGGCAGAATGTTGGAAGGTTGGATCTGAGACGAACCTGCGAGGGACGGGGCAGAATGTTGGGTAGGTTGTATCTGAGACGAACCTGCGAGGGACGGGGCAGAATGTTGGGTAGGTTGGATCTGAGACGAACCTGCGAGGGACGGGGCAGAATGTTGGTAGATTGGATCTGAGACGAACCTGGGAGGGACGGGGGAGAATGTTGGGTAGGTTGGATCTGAGACGAACCTGGGAGGGACGGGGGAGAATGTTGGGTAGGTTGGAGCTGAGACAAACCTGGGAGGGACGGGGGAGAATGTTGGGTAGAATGGATCTGAGACGAACCTGGGAGGGACGGGGGAGAATGTTGGGTAGGTTGGATCTGAGACGAACCTGGGAGGGACGGGGCAGAATGTTGGGTAGGTTGGATCTGAGACGAACCTGGGAGGGACGGGGGAGAATGTTGGGTAGGTTGGATCTGAGACGAACCTGGGAGGGACGGGGCAGAATGTTGGGTAGGTTGGATCTGAGACGAACCTGGGAGGGACGGGGCAGAATGTTGGGTAGGTTGGATCTGAGACGAACCTGCGAGGGACGGGGCAGAATGTTGCGTAGGTTGGATCTGAGACGAACCTGGGAGGGACGGGGGAGAATGTTGTGTAGGTTGGATCTGAGACGAACCTGGGAGGGACGGGGGAGAATGTTGGGTAGGTTGGAGCTGAGACGAACCTGGAAGGGATGGGGGAGAATGTTGGGTAGGTTGGATCTGAGACGAACCTGGGAGGGACGGGGGAGAATGTTGGGTAGGTTGGAGCTGAGACGAACCTGCGAGGGACGGGGGAGAATGTTGGGTAGGTTGGATCTGAGACGAACCTGGGAGGGACGGGGGAGAATGTTGGGTAGGTTGGATCTGAGACGAACCTGGGAGGGACGGGGGAGAATGTTGGGTAGGTTGGATCTGAGACGAACCATGGAGGGACGGGGGAGAATGTTGGGTAGGTTGGAGCTGAGACGAACCTTGGAGGGACGGGGGAGAATGTTGGGTAGGTTGGATCTGAGACGAACCTGGGAGGGACGGGGGAGAATGTTGGGTAGGTTGGATCTGAGACGAACCAGGGAGGGACGGGGCAGAATGTTGGGTAGGTTGGATCTGAGACGAACCTGGGAGGGACGGGGCAGAATGTTGGGTAGGTTGGATCTGAGACGAACCTGGGAGGGACGGGGGAGAATGTTGGGTAGGTTGGATCTGAGACGAACCAGGGAGGGACGGGGCAGAATGTTGGGTAGGTTGGATCTGAGACGAACCTGGGAGGGACGGGGCAGAATGTTGGGTAGGTTGGATCTGAGACGAACCCGCGAGGGACGGGGGAGAATGTTGGGTAGGTTGGATCTGAGACGAACCTGCGAGGGACGGGGCAGAATGTTGGGTAGGTTGGATCTGAGACGAACCAGCGATGGAAGGGGCAGAATGTTGGGTAGGTTGGATCTGAGACGAACCTGCGAGGGACGGGGGAGAATGTTGGGTAGGTTGGATCTGAGACGAACCTGGGAGGGACGGGGCAGAATGTTGGGTAGGTTGGATCTGAGACGAACCTGGGAGGGACGGGGGAGAATGTTGGGTAGGTTGGATCCGAGACGAACCTGCGAGGGACGGGGCAGAATGTTGGGTAGGCTGGATCTGAGACGAACCTGGGAGGGACGGGGCAGAATGTTGGGTAGGTTGGATCTGAGACGAACCTGGGAGGGACGGGGCAGAATGTTGGGTAGGTTGGATCTGAGACGAACCTGGGAGGGACGGGGGAGAATGTTGGGTAGGTTGGATCTGAGACGAACCTGGGAGGGACGGGGCAGAATGTTGGGTAGGTTGGATCTGAGACGAACCTGGGAGGGACGGGGGAGAATGTTGGGTAGGTTGGATCTGAGATGAACCTGGGAGGGACGGGGCAGAATGTTGGGTAGGTTGGATCTGAGACGAACCTGCGAGGGACGGGGGAGAATGTTGAGTAGGTTGGATCTGAGACGAACCTGGGAGGGACGGGGGAGAATGTTGGGTAGGTTGGATCTGAGACGAACCTGGGAGAATCAACAAGCCGTGACGGCTTGACAAGGCTCCTGGAGGGCGAAACGTTGCCACAATAAAATGTCACATTAGTTACATTTATGTTCTTTGACTTAATTAATTGCCATCTTGAGGCGCTAAAGCGCATTTAAGGCGCTAAAGCTCACTTATGGAGCAAAGCTTGACTCTGTGTGATGTTGTAGTAGCCAGGCTTAGGCTTGGTTACAAGTACTTCTGACAGTGTGATGTTGTAGTAGCCTGGCTTAGGCTTGGTTACAAGTACTTCTGACAGTGTGATGTTGTAGTAGCCTGGCTTAGGCTTGGTTACAAGTACTTCTGGCAGTGTGATGTTGTAGTAGCCTGGCTTAGGCTTGGTTACAAGTACTTCTGACAGTGTGATGTTGTAGTAGCCTGGCTTAGGCTTGGTTACAAGTACTTCTGACAGTGTGATGTTGTAGTAGCCTGGCTTAGGCTTGGTTACAAGTACTTCTGGCAGTGTGATGTTGTAGTAGCCTGGCTTAGGCTTGGTTACAAGTACTTCTGGCAGTGTGATGTTGTAGTAGCCTGGCTTAGGCTTGGTTACAAGTACTTCTGACAGTGTGATGTTGTAGTAGCCTGGCTTAGGCTTGGTTACAAGTACTTCTGACAGTGTGATGTTGTAGTAGCCTGGCTTAGGCTTGGTTACAAGTACTTCTGGCAGTGTGATGTTGTAGTAGCCTGGCTTAGGCTTGGTTACAAGTACTTCTGACAGTGTGATGTTGTAGTAGGCAGGCTTAGGCTTGGTTACAAGTACTTCTGACAGTGTGATGTTGTAGTAGCCTGGCTTAGGCTTGGTTACAAGTGCTTCTGACAGTGTGATGTTGTAGTAGCCAGGCTTAGGCTTGGTTACAAGTACTTCTGACAGTGTGATGTTGTAGTAGCCTGGCTTAGTCTTGGTTACAAGTACTTCTGACAGTGTGATGTTGTAGTAGCCTGGCTTAGTCTTGGTTACAAGTACTTCTAACAGTGTGATGTTGTAGTAGCCTGGCTTAGGCTTGGTTACAAGTACTTCTGGCAGTGTGATGTTGTAGTAGCCTGGCTTAGGCTTGGTTACAAGTACTTCTGACAGTGTGATGTTGTAGTAGCCTGGCTTAGGCTTGGTTACAAGTACTTCTGGCAGTGTGATGTTGTAGTAGCCAGGCTTAGGCTTGGTTACAAGTACTTCTGACAGTGTGATGTTGTAGTAGCCTGGCTTAGGCTTGGTTACAAGTGCTTCTGACAGTGTGATGTTGTAGTAGCCAGGCTTAGGCTTGGTTACAAGTACTTCTGACAGTGTGATGTTGTAGTAGCCTGGCTTAGTCTTGGTTACAAGTACTTCTGACAGTGTGATGTTGTAGTAGCCTGGCTTAGGCTTGGTTACAAGTACTTCTGACAGTGTGATGTTGTAGTAGCCTGGCTTAGGCTTGGTTACAAGTACTTCTGACAGTGTGATGTTGTAGTAGCCTGGCTTAGTCTTGGTTACAAGTACTTCTGACAGTGTGATGTTGTAGTAGCCTTTCTTAGGCTTGGTTACAAGTATTTCTGACAGTGTGATGTTGTAGTAGCCTGGCTTAGGCTTGGTTACAAGTACTTCTGACAGTGTGATGTTGTAGTAGCCAGGCTTAGGCTTGGTTACAAGTACTTCTGACAGTGTGATGTTGTAGTAGCCTGGCTTAGTCTTGGTTATAAGTGCTTCTGACAGTATGATGTTGTAGTAGCCTGGCTTAGGCTTGGTTACAAGTACTTCTGACAGTGGGATGTTGCAGTATCCTGGCTTAGGCTTGGTTACAAGTACTTCTGACAGTGTGATGTTGTAGTAGCCTGGCTTAGGCTTGGTTACAAGTACTTCTGACAGTGTGATGTTGTGGTAGCCTGGCTTAGGCTTGGTTACAAGTACTTCTGACAGTGTGATGTTGTAGTAGCCTGGCTTAGGCTTGGTTACAAGTACTTCTGACAGTGTGATGTTGTAGTAGCCTGGCTTAGTCTTGGTTACAAGTACTTCTGACAGTGTGATGTTGTGGTAGCCTGGCATAGGCTTGGTTACAAGTACTTCTGACAGTGTGATGTTGTAGTAGCCTGGCTTAGGCTTGGTTACAAGTACTTCTGACATTGTGATGTTGTAGTAGCCTGGCTTAGGCTTGGTTACAAGTACTTCTGACAGTGTGATGTTGTAGTAGCCTGGCTTAGGCTTGGTTACAAGTACTTCTGACAGTGTGATGTTGTAGTAGCCTGGCTTAGTCTTGGTTATAAGTACTTCTGACAGTGTGATGTTGTGGTAGCCTGGCTTAGGCTTGGTTACAAGTACTTCTGACAGTGTGATGTTGTAGTAGCCTGGCTTAGTCTTGGTTACAAGTACTTCTGACAGTGTGATGTTGTAGTAGCCTGGCTTAGGCTTGGTTACAAGTACTTCTGACAGTGTGATGTTGTGGTAGCCTGGCTTAGTCTTGGTTACAAGTACTTCTGACAGTGTGATGTTGTAGTAGCCTGGCTTAGGCTTGGTTACTAGTGTTTCTGACATTGTGATGTTGTAGTAGCCTGGCTTAGGCTTTGTTACAAGTACTTCTGACAGTGTGATGTTGTAGTAGCCTGGCTTAGGCTTGGTTACAAGTACTTCTGACAGTGTGATGTTGTAGTAGCCTGGCTTAGGCTTGGTTACAAGTACTTCTGACAGTGTGATGTTGTAGTAGCCAGGCTTAGGCTTGGTTACAAGTACTTCTGACAGTATGATGTTGTAGTAGCCTGGCTTAGGCTTGGTTACAAGTACTTCTGACAGTGTGATGTTGTAGTAGCCTGGCTTAGGCTTGGTTACAAGTACTTCTGACAGTGTGATGTTGTGGTAGCCTGGCTTAGGCTTGGTTACAAGTACTTCTGACAGTGTGATGTTGTAGTAGCCAGGCTTAGGCTTGGTTACAAGTACTTCTGACAGTGTGATATTGTAGTAGCCTGGCTTAGACCTGGTTACAAGTACCTCTGACAGTGTGATGTTGTAGTAGCCTGGCTTAGGCTTGGTTACAAGTACTTCTGACAGTATGATGTTGTAGTAGCCTGGCTTAGGCTTGGTTACAAGTACTTCTGACAGTGTGATGTTGTAGTAGCCTGGCTTAGGCTTAGTTACAAGTACTTCTGACAGTATGATGTTGCAGTAGCCTGGCTTAGGCTTGGTTACAAGTACTTCTGACAGTGGGATGTTGCAGTAGCCTGGTTTAGGCTTGGTTACAAGTACTTCTGACAGTGTGATGTTGTAGTAGCCTGGCTTAGGCTTGGTTACAAGTACTTCTGACAGTGGGATGTTGTAGTAGCCTGGCTTAGTCTTGGTTACAAGTGCTTCTGACAGTGTGATGTTGTAGTAGCCTGGCTTAGGCTTGGTTACAAGTACTTCTGACAGTGGGATGTTGTAGTAGCCTGGCTTAGGCTTGGTTACAAGTACTTCTGACAGTGTGATGTTGTAGTAGCCAGGCTTAGGCTTGGTTACAAGTACTTCTGACAGTGTGATGTTGTAGTAGCCTGGCTTAGACTTGGTTACAAGTACTTCTGACAGTGTGATGTTGTAGTAGCCTGGCTTAGACTTGGTTACAAGTACTTCTGACAGTGTGATGTTTTAGTAGCCTGGCTTAGGCTTGGCTACAAGTACCTCTGACAGTGTGATGTTGTAGTAGCCTGGCTTAGACTTGGTTACAAGTACTTCTGACAGTGTGATGTTGTAGTAGCCTGGCTTAGGCTTGGTTACAAGTACTTCTGACAGTGTGATGTTGTAGTAGCCTGGCTTAGGCTTGGTTACAAGTACTTCTGACAGTGTGATGTTGTAGTAGCCTGGCTTAGGCTTGGTTACAAGTACTTCTGACAGTGTGATGTTGTAGTAGCCTGGCTTAGGCTTGGTTACAAGTACTTCTGACAGTGGGATGTTGCAGTAGCCTGGTTTAGGCTTGGTTACAAGTACTTCTGAGAGTGTGATGTTGTAGTAGCCTGGCTTAGGCTTAGTTACAAGTACTTCTGACAGTATGATGTTGTAGTAGCCTGGCTTAGTCTTGGTTACAAGTACTTCTGACAGTGTGATGTTGTAGTAGCCAGGCTTAGGCTTGGTTACAAGTACTTCTGACAGTGTGATGTTGTAGTAGCCTGGCTTAGGCTTGGTTACAAGTACTTCTGACTGTGGGATGTTGTAGTAGCCTGGCTTAGGCTTGGTTACAAGTACTTCAGACAGTGTGATGTTGTAGTAGCCTGGCTTAGGCTTGGTTACAAGTACTTCTGACAGTGTGATGTTGTAGTAGCCTGGCTTAGGCTTGGTTACAAGTACTTCTGACAGTGTGATGTTGTAGTAGCCTGGCTTAGGCTTGGTTACAAGTACTTCTGACAGTGTGATGTTGTAGTAGCCTGGCTTAGGCTTGGTTACAAGTACTTCTGACAGTGTGATGTTGTAGTAGCCAGGCTTAGGCTTGGTTACAAGTACTTCTGACAGTGGGATGTTGTGGTAGCCTGGCTTAGGCTTGGTTACAAGTACTTCTGACAGTGTGATGTTGTAGTAGCCTGGCATAGGCTTGGTTACAAGTACTTCTGACAGTGTGATGTTGTAGTAGCCAGGCTTAGGCTTGGTTACAAGTACTTCTGACAGTGTGATGTTGTAGTAGCCAGGCTTAGTCTTGGTTACAAGTACTTCTGACAGTGTGATGTTGTAGTAGCCAGGCTTAGGCTTGGTTACAAGTACTTCTGACAGTGTGATGTTGTAGTAGCCAGGCTTAGGCTTGGTTACAAGTACTTCTGACAGTGTGATGTTGTAGTAGCCTGGCTTAGGCTTGGTTACAAGTACTTCTGACAGTGTGATGTTGTAGTAGCCTGGCTTAGGCTTGGTTACAAGTACTTCTGACAGTGTGATGTTGTAGTAGCCTGGCTTAGGCTTGGTTACAAGTACTTCTGACAGTGTGATGTTGTAGTAGCCTGGCTTAGGCTTGGTTACAAGTACTTCTGACAGTGTGATGTTGTAGTAGCCTGGCTTAGGCTTGGTTACAAGTACTTCTGACAGTGTGATGTTGTAGTAGCCTGGCTTAGGCTTGGTTACAAGTACTTCTGACAGTGTGATGTTGTAGTAGCCTGGCTTAGGCTTGGTTACAAGTACTTCTGACAGTGTGATGTTGTAGTAGCCTGGCTTAGTCTTGGTTACAAGTACTTCTGACAGTGTGATGTTGTAGTAGCCTGGCTTAGGCTTGGTTACAAGTACTTCTGACAGTGTGATGTTGTAGTAGCCTGGCTTAGGCTTGGTTACAAGTACTTCTGACAGTGTGATGTTGTAGTAGCCTGGCTTAGTCTTGGTTACAAGTACTTCTGACAGTGTGATGTTGTAGTAGCCTGGCTTAGGCTTGGTTACAAGTACTTCTGACAGTGTGATGTTGTAGTAGCCTGGCTTAGGCTTGGTTACAAGTACTTCTGACAGTGTGATGTTGTAGTAGCCAGGCTTAGTCTTGGTTACAAGTACTTCTGACAGTGTGATGTTGTAGTAGCCAGGCTTAGTCTTGGTTACAAGTACTTCTGACAGTGTGATGTTGTAGTAGCCTGGCTTAGTCTTGGTTACAAGTACTTCTGACAGTGTGATGTTGTAGTAGCCTGGCTTAGTCTTGGTTACAAGTACTTCTGACAGTGTGATGTTGTAGTAGCCAGGCTTAGGCTTGGTTACAAGTACTTCTGACAGTGTGATGTTGTAGTAGCCTGGCTTAGGCTTGGTTACAAGTACTTCTGACAGTGTGATGTTGTAGTAGCCTGGCTTAGGCTTGGTTACAAGTACTTCTGACAGTGTGATGTTGTAGTAGCCTGGCTTAGGCTTGGTTACAAGTACTTCTGACAGTGTGATGTTGTAGTAGCCTGGCTTAGGCTTGGTTACAAGTACTTCTGACAGTGTGATGTTGTAGTAGCCTGGCTTAGGCTTGGTTACAAGTACTTCAGACAATCTGACAGACACACAGACGATAATCAAACCATAAAGTACATAGCCAGGACTCTGGTAACTATCTTACACACTATGTACTTAGCTCTCCACGTACTGAGGAATATGAAGATAGATATCTTATTAAAGATAGTTAGATAGTAGATATATTAAGCAAATTCAATAAATTTCCCTGTAACCGATAAATAAACTGTAAATATAAATCCAGATGCACTCCTGTGAACCCTTTAGAAGCCTAGTTCCTAGGCCTATTGCTCTGCCCTCCACAGGATGGATTTGCAAATTTTGGAGATTTATTTCCCAATTTTTTTTTTTTCAGAATTTAAGTTTTTTAAATAAATTTCATTAAACTGTTTTTATATATAATTTTAACTGGTGCTGAAATATTAATAGGCCTTAATTAATGTTATTAATAGGCCTAATTAATGAAATTAATAGGCCTTAATTAATGAAATTAATAGGCTTAATGAAGCAATAAACTGACACTCTGGATATTATTGTTACTGTTGTTACTGTTACTGTTGTTACTGTTACCGTTGTTACTGTTGCTGCTGTTATTATTACTGTTGTTACTGTTAGTGTTACTGCTGTTACTATTACTGTTACTGTTGAAGCTCTTACTGTTGTTACTATTGTTACTGTTACCGTTGTTACTGTTGCTGTTGTTTCTATTACTGTTGTTACTGTTGCTGTTGTTACTATTACTGTTGTTACTATTAGTGTTACTGTTACTATTACTGTTACTGTTGATGCTTTTACTGTTGTTACTGTTACTGTTGATACTCTTACTGTTAATACTTATACTGTTGCTACTCTTTCTGTTGTTACTGTTACTCTTGTTAATATTACTGTTGTTACTGTTGTTACTATTACTGTTGTTACTATTACTGTTACTGTTGATGCTCTTACTGTTGTTACTGTTACTGTTGTTACTGTTACTGGTGTTACTGTTACTGTTACTGCTGTTACTGCTACTGGTGTTACTGTTATTGGTGTTACTGTTACTGGTGCTACTGTTACTGGTGCTACTGTTACTGGTGCTACTGTTACTGGTGCTACTGTTACTGGTGCTACTGTTACTGGTGCTACTGTTACTGGTGCTACTGTTATTGGTGCTACTGTTACTGGTGCTACTGTTACTGGTGCTACTGTTACTGGTGCTACTGTTACTGGTGCTACTGTTACTGGTGCTACTGTTACTTGGGCTACTGTTATTGGTTCTACTGTTATTGGTGTTACTGTTACTGGTGCTACTGTTACTGGTGCTACTGTTACTGGTGCTACTGTTACTGGTGCTACTGTTACTGGTGCTACTGTTACTGGTGCTACTGTTACTGGTGCTACCGTTACTGGTGCTACTGTTACTGGTTCTACTGTTATTGGTGTTACTGTTACTGGTGCTACTGTTACTGGTGTTACTGTTACTGGTGTTACTGGTACTGGTGTTACTGTTACTGGTGTTACTGGTACTGGTGTTACTGTTACTGGTGTTACTGTTACTGGTGTTACTGGTACTGGTGTTACTGTTACTGGTGTTACTGTTACTGGTACTACTGTTACTGGTGGTACAGTTACTGGTACTACTGTTACTGGTGCTACTGTTACTGGTATTACTGGTACTGGTGTTACTGTTACTGGTGTTACTGGTACTGGTGTTACTGTTACTGGTGTTACTGTTACTGGTGCTACTGTTACTGGTATTACTGTTACTGGTGTTACTGGTACTGGTGTTACTGTTACTGGTGCTACTGTTACTGGTGTTACTGTTACTGGTGTTACTGGTACTGGTGTTACTGGTACTGGTGTTACTGTTACTGGTGTTACTGGTACTGGTGTTACTGTTACTGGTGCTACTGTTACTGGTGTTACTGTTACTGGTGTTACTGGTACTGGTGTTCCTTATACTGGTGTTACTGGTACTGGTGTTACTGGTACTGGTGTTACTGTTACTGGTGTTACTGGTACTGGTGTTACTGTTACTGGTGTTACTGGTACTGGTGTTACTGTTACTGGTGTTACTGGTACTGGTGTTACTGTTACTGGTGCTACTGTTACTGGTGTTACTGTTACTGGTGTTACTGGTACTGGTGTTACTGTTACTGGTGCTACTGTTACTGGTGTTACTGTTACTGGTGTTACTGTTACTGGTGTTACTGGTACTGGTGTTACTGTTACTGGTGCTACTGTTACTGGTGTTACTGTTACTGGTGTTACTGGTACTGGTGTTACTGTTACTGGTGCTACTGTTACTGGTGTTACTGTTACTGGTGTTACTGGTACTGGTGTTACTGGTACTGGTGTTACTGTTACTGGTGTTACTGGTACTGGTGTTACTGTTACTGGTGCTACTGTTACTGGTGTTACTGTTACTGGTGTTACTGGTACTGGTGTTACTGGTACTGGTGTTACTGGTACTGGTGTTACTGGTACTGGTGTTACTGTTACTGGTGTTACTGGTACTGGTGTTACTGTTACTGGTGTTACTGGTACTGGTGTTACTGTTACTGGTGCTACTGTTACTGGTGTTACTGTTACTGGTGTTACTGGTACTGGTGTTACTGGTACTGGTGTTACTGGTACTGGTGTTACTGGTACTGGTGTTACTGTTACTGGTGTTACTGTTACTGGTGTTACTGTTACTGGTGTTACTGTTACTGGTGTTACTGGTACTGGTGTTACTGGTACTGGTGTTACTGGTACTGGTGTTACTGGTACTGGTGTTACTGTTACTGGTGTTACTGTTACTGGTGTTACTGGTACTGGTGTTACTGTTACTGGTGCTACTGTTACTGGTGTTACTGTTACTGGTGTTACTGGTACTGGTGTTACTGTTACTGGTGTTACTGGTACTGGTGTTACTGTTACTGGTGTTACTGGTACTGGTGTTACTGTTACTGGTGCTACTGTTACTGGTGTTACTGTTACTGGTGTTACTGGTACTGGTGTTACTGGTACTGGTGTTACTGGTACTGGTGTTACTGTTACTGGTGTTACTGTTACTGGTGTTACTGTTACTGGTGTTACTGTTACTGGTGTTACTGGTACTGGTGTTACTGGTACTGGTGTTACTGGTACTGGTGTTACTGTTACTGGTGTTACTGTTACTGGTGTTACTGTTACTGGTGTTACTGGTACTGGTGTTACTTGTACTGGTGTTACTGGTACTGTGTTACTGGTACTGGTGTTACTGGTACTGGTGTTACTGTTACTGGTGTTACTGTTACTGGTGTTACTGTTACTGGTGTTACTGGTACTGGTGTTACTGTTACTGGTGTTACTGGTACTGGTGTTACTGTTACTGGTGTTACTGGTACTGGTGTTACTGTTACTGGTGTTACTGGTACTGGTGTTACTGTTACTGGTGTTACTGTTACTGGTGTTACTGTTACTGGTGTTACTGTTACTGGTGTTACTGGTACTGGTGTTACTGTTACTGGTGTTACTGGTACTGGTGTTACTGTTACTGGTGTTACTGGTACTGGTGTTACTGTTACTGGTGTTACTGGTACTGGTGTTACTGTTACTGGTGTTACTGGTACTGGTGTTACTGGTACTGGTGTTACTGGTACTGGTGTTACTGTTACTGGTGTTACTGGTACTGGTGTTACTGGTACTGGTGTTACTGTTACTGGTGTTACTGGTACTGGTGTTACTGTTACTGGTGTTACTGGTACTGGTGTTACTGTTACTGGTGTTACTGGTACTGGTGTTACTGTTACTGGTGTTACTGGTACTGGTGTTACTGTTACTGGTGTTACTGTTACTGGTGTTACTGTTACTGGTGTTACTGTTACTGGTGTTACTGGTACTGGTGTTACTGTTACTGGTGTTACTGGTACTGGTGTTACTGTTACTGGTGTTACTGGTACTGGTGTTACTGTTACTGGTGTTACTGGTACTGGTGTTACTGTTACTGGTGTTACTGGTACTGGTGTTACTGGTACTGGTGTTACTGGTACTGGTGTTACTGTTACTGGTGTTACTGGTACTGGTGTTACTGGTACTGGTGTTACTGTTACTGGTGTTACTGGTACTGGTGTTACTGTTACTGGTGTTACTGGTACTGGTGTTACTGTTACTGGTGTTACTGGTACTGGTGTTACTGTTACTGGTGTTACTGGTACTGGTGTTACTGGTACTGGTGTTACTGGTACTGGTGTTACTGTTACTGGTGTTACTGGTACTGGTGTTACTGGTACTGGTGTTACTGGTACTGGTGTTACTGTTACTGGTGTTACTGTTACTGGTGTTACTGGTACTGGTGTTACTGTTACTGGTGTTACTGTTACTGGTGTTACTGGACAGTCTCGCTGTCGTCTTGATATCCTGAGGCCACAAATACTGGTCTGGCAGCCTGTATGAGACACGCTGAGATATACACCTCTCAGTGTATATACACTGAGATATACACCTCTCAGTGTATATACACTGAGATATACACCTCTCAGTGTATATACACTGAGATATACACCTCTCAGTGTATATACACTGAGATATACACCTCTCAGTGTATATACACTGAGATATACACCTCTCAGTGTATATACACTGAGATATACACCTCTCAGTGTATATACACTGAGATATACACCTCTCAGTGTATATACACTGAGATATACACCTCTCAGTGTATATACACTGAGATATACACCTCTCAGTGTATATACACTGAGATATACACCTCTCAGTGTATATACACTGAGATATACACCTCTCAGTGTATATACACTGAGATATACACCTCTCAGTGTATATACACTGAGATATACACCTCTCAGTGTATATACACTGAGATATACACCTCTCAGTGTATATACACTGAGATATACACCTCTCAGTGTATATACACTGAGATATACACCTCTCAGTGTATATACACTGAGATATACACCTCTCAGTGTATATACACTGAGATATACACCTCTCAGTGTATATACACTGAGATATACACCTCTCAGTGTATATACACTGAGATATACACCTCTCAGTGTATATACACTGAGATATACACCTCTCAGTGTATATACACTGAGATATACACCTCTCAGTGTATATACACTGAGATATACACCTCTCAGTGTATATACACTGAGATATACACCTCTCAGTGTATATACACTGAGATATACACCTCTCAGTGTATATACACTGAGATATACACCTCTCAGTGTATATACACTGAGATATACACCTCTCAGTGTATATACACTGAGATATACACCTCTCAGTGTATATACACTGAGATATACACCTCTCAGTGTATATACACTGAGATATACACCTCTCAGTGTATATACACTGAGATATACACCTCTCAGTGTATATACACTGAGATATACACCTCTCAGTGTATATACACTGAGATATACACCTCTCAGTGTATATACACTGAGATATACACCTCTCAGTGTATATACACTGAGATATACACCTCTCAGTGTATATACACTGAGATATACACCTCTCAGTGTATATACACTGAGATATACACCTCTCAGTGTATATACACTGAGATATACACCTCTCAGTGTATATACACTGAGATATACACCTCTCAGTGTATATACACTGGTATATACACCTTCTAATTCTAATATAATTCCCTTCTAATTCTAATATAATTCCCTTCTAATTCTAATATAATTCCCTTCTAATTCTAATATAATTCCCTTCTAATTCTAATATAATTCCCTTCTAATTCTAATATAATTCCCTTCTAATTCTAATATAATTCCCATGCAGTTCTTCCTAATTCCTGTATAATTCTTGAACTGTCAGCCTTAAATGCTGACATTATTCTTAGTGATGATGGCTGTAACTCTCTCCCTCTCTCTCTCTCTCTCTCTCTCTCTCTCCCTCTCTCTCTCTCTCTCTCTCTGTGAAGTTGTTGATGGCTGCCCGTCTTGTGGTATAAAAGCTTGTTTCTCGCTGTCCTCGAAGTGGATCCAAGTGTGGTATTTTGACAATATTGGCCTTGTACATAACAGTAAGGCCACCCACATCCCTCCTGTGTTGAAGGCTCTGCTGAAATGACAGATCTATCCAGGATGGGTCCAGGCGAGAGATGAGACGTCTTGCTCTGTTCTCTACTCTGTCAAGCAGTCGAAGGGGTGGTAGAGGGTTAGGCAAACCAAGAAAGTGGAGCATACTCAAGGTGTGAGCGTACTTGTGCCTCGTACAGTATCTTGCAACCCCTACTGTCAAGCAGATGGGAGATACGGCGAAGTGCTGTAAGCTTCCTGGCTGCCTTGTTTGCAAGATTTACAACATGGTTCTTCATGGTTAGTTTGGAGTCAAATTTCACCCCAAGGATATCAACTTCTTCCCCAGGTGCCAACACCCTCCCATTCATCCTTACTACTGCACCAGCATCACCATCATGGTGCCTAGAGACGATCATCATTTGTGTTTTCTCAGGTGCAAATGTTACTTGCCATCTATTTCCCCAAGCTGATATAGCTCTCAGCTGGTGATTGATGTAGCTTAGAGCAGCTGACATTTCTTCTCTTGGATAAGTGAATGTCAGTGTACAGTCGTCTGCATATGCATGTGATTCTGGGATGAGATGAAGAAGGTCGTTGAAGTAGACATTCCATAACAATGGACCCAGCACGCTTCCTTGTGGAACACTTGCCCCAATAGGATGTCTTGCTGATTCCGTTCCATTGAGGACTACACTTAGAGATCTACCATGAAGGTAATCACTGAGGAGACATAGCATAGAGCCTGCAATTCTCAGTGCTTGAAGTTTTGCTAAGAGGCCCTGGTGCCACACCTGGTGCCACACTCGGTCGAAAGCGCCAGCAATGTTCAGTGCTACCACACAGCTGACTTTGGATTCATCCAGTGACTGGTGCCACTTAGTGGAGAGGTTTAACAACAGATCAGCAGCAGAGTAACCTGTCCTGAAGCCATATTGACGATCACAAAGTAGTGAGTGGTAGTCAAAAAACTCTGTCATTTGTCTTGAGATTATTGTCTCAAGGATCTTACCAGTGATTGACAGGAGTGACACTGGTCTTGCCAGTGACTGACAGCAGTGACACTGGTCTTGCCAGTGACTGACAGTAGTGACACTGGTCTTACCAGTGACTGACAGTAGTGACACTGGTCTTACCAGTGACTGACAGTAGTGACACTGGTCTTACCAGTGACTGACAGTAGTGACACTGGTCTTACCAGTGATTGACAGGAGTGACACTGGTCTTGCCAGTGACTGACAGGAGTGACACTGGTCTTGCCAGTGACTGACAGGAGTGACACTGGTCTTACCAGTGATTGACAGGAGTGACACGTGTCTCTCTCTCTCTCTCTCTCTCTCTCTCTCTCTCTCTCTCTATCTCTCTCTCTCTCTCTTTCTCTCTCTCTCTCTCTCACTCTCTCTCACTCTCATTCTTATTATTATTATTATTATTATTATTATTATTATTATTATTATTATTATTATTATTATTATTATTATTATTATTATTATTATATTTCACATCTAAATCAATCTTAGAAATTTAGAATACTTGAGAAGTTCAAAACTAAGAATTTAGAAAAACAGAATTTAGCCAACTTAGAAATTAGAAAACTTAGAATGCTTAAAAAAACTAAATTTTGAAAGATTTAGAATTTAGAATACTTAGAAATCCTTTCTTCTAAATACAACATTGTTTTCAGTCTATAATTTCCAGAATTATAGAGGAATTATAGTCTATAATCGACATAGACAGTGACTCAGCAAGTCAACTCCTCTGTATATGTCGACCCTCTTTTGGGGTCCTCTTCAGAAGATGTAATTACTTATAGACATTGTTTGAGATGTAATTAATGGATTTAGAAAAAAAATTGTTCATAGGCAGTGAACATAGGTTGAGTAAGCTGAGTAGGTTGAATAGGTTGAGTAGGCCGAGTAGGTTGAATAGGTTGAGTAGGCCGAGTAGGTTGAATAGGTTGAGTAGGCTGAGTAGGTTGAATAGGTTGAGTAGGCTGAGTAGGTTGAATAGGCTGAGTAGGCTGAGTAGGTTGAATAGGTTGAGTAGGCTGAATAGGTTGAATAGGTTGAATAGGCTGAGTAGGTTGAGTAGGTTGAATAGGCTGAGTAGGTTGAATAGGTTGAGTAGGCTGAGTAGGTTGAATAGGTTGAGTAGGCTGAGTAGGTTGAATAGGTTGAGTAGGTTGAATAGGCTGAGTAGGCTGAGTAGGTTGAATAGGTTGAGTAGGCTGAGTAAGTTGAATAGGTTGAATAGGCTGAGTAGGTTGAGTAGGTTGAATAGGCTGAGTAGGTTGAATAGGTTGAGTAGGCTGAGTAGGTTGAATAGGTTGAGTAGGCTGAGTAGGTTGAATAGGTTGAGTAGGCTGAGTAGGTTGAATAGGCTGAGTAGGCTGAGTAGGTTGAATAGGTTGAGTAGGCTGAGTAGGTTGAATAGATTGAATAGGCTGAGTAGGTTGAGTAGGTTGAATAGGTTGAGTAGGCTGAGTAGGTTGAATAGATTGAATAGGCTGAGTAGGTTGAATAGGCTGAGTAGTTCGAGTAGGTTGAGTAGGCTGAGGTGGTTGAGTAGGCTGAGTAGGTTGAATAGGTTGAGTAGGCTAAGGAGGTTGAATAGGTTGAGTAGGCTGAGTAGGTTGAATAGGCTGAGTAGGCTGAGTAGGTTGAATAGGTTGAGTAGGCTGAGTAGGTTGAATAGATTGAATAGGCTGAGTAGGTTGAGTAGGTTGAATAGGTTGAGTAGGCTGAGTAGGTTGAATAGATTGAATAGGCTGAGTAGGTTGAGTAGGTTGAATAGGCTGAGTAGTTCTAGTAGGTTGAGTAGGCTGAGGTGGTTGAGTAGGCTGAGTAGGCTGAGTAGGCTGAATAGGTTCAATAGGATGAGTAGGCTGAGTAGGTTGAGGTTGAGTAGGTTGAGTAGGCTGAATATGTTGAGTAGGCTGAGTAGGCTAAGTAGGTTGAGTAGGTTGAATAGGTTGAGTAGGTTCAGTAGGCTGAATATGTTGAGTAGGCTGTGTAGGCTAAGTAGGTTGAGTAGGTTGATTAAGCTGAGTAGGCTGAGTAGATTGAGTAGGCTGAGTAAGTTGACTAGGTTGAGTTAGCTGAGTAAGTTGAGTAGGTTGAGTAGGTTCAGTAAGCTGAGTAGGTTGAGTAGGCTGAGTAGGTTGAGTAGGTTCAGTAAGCTGAGTAGGTTGAGTGGTTGAGTAGGCTGAGTAGGTTGAGTAGGCTGAGTAGGTTGATTAGACTGAGTAAGCTGAGTAGGTTGAGTAGGTTGAGTAGGCTGAGGTGGTTGAGTAGGTTCAGTAAGCTGAGTAGATTGAGTGGTTGAGTAGGCTGAGTAGGTTGAGTAGGCTGAGTAGGCTGAGTAGGTTGATTAGGCTGAGTAGGCTGAGTAGGTTGAGTAGGTTGAGTAGGCTGAGGTGGTTGAGTAGGCTGAGTAGGTTGATTAGGCGGAGTAGGCTGAACAAGTTCAATTGGATGAGTAGGTTGAGTAGGTTGAGTAGGCTGAGCAGGCTGATTAGGTTGAGTAAGCTGAGTAGGTTGAGTAGGCTGAATATGTTGAGTAGGCTGAGTAAGCTAAGTAGGTTCAGTAGGTTGAGTAGGTTGAGTAGGCTGAGTAGGTTGAGTAGGCTGAATATTTTGAGTAGGCTGAGTAGGCTGAGTAGGTTGAGTAGATTGAGTAAGCTGAGTAGGCTGAATAGGTTGAGTAGGCTGAGTAGGTTGACTAGGTTGAGTTAGCTCAGTAAGTTGAGTAGTTTGAGTAGGTTCAGTAAGCTGAGTAGGTTGAGTAGGCTGAGTAGGTTGAGTAGGTTCAGTAAGGTGAGTAGATTGAGTGGTTGAGTAGGCTGAGTAGGTTGAGTAGGCTGAGTAGGCTGAGTAGGTTGATTAGAGTGAGTAAGCTGAGTACGTTGAGTAGGTTGAGTAGGTTGAGTGGGCTGAGTAGGTTGAGTAGGTTGAGTAGGTTGAGTAGGCTGAGTAGGCTGAGTAGGCTGAGTAGGTTGAGTAGGTTCAGTAAGCTGAGTAGGTTGAGTGGTTGAGTAGGCTGAGTAGGTTGAGTAGGCTGAGTAGGTTGATTAGAGTGAGTAAGCTGAGTAGGTTGAGTAGGTTGAGTAGACTGAGTAGGCTGAGTAGGTTGAGTAGGTTGAGTAGGTTGAGTAGGTTGAGTAGGCTGAGTAGGTTGAGTAGGCTGAGTAGGTTGAGTAGGCGGAGTAGGCTGAGTAGGTTGAATAGGCTGAGTAGGCTGAGTAGGTTGAGTAAGCTGAGGAGGGTGAGTAGGTTGAATTGGCTGAGTAGGCTGAGTAGATTGAATAGGTAGAGTAGGTTGAGTAGGCTGAATAGGTTGAGTAGGCTGAGTAAGCTGAGTAGGTTGAGTAAGCTGAGTAGGGTGAGTAGGTTGAATCGGTTGAGTAGGCTGAGTAGGTTGAGTAGGTTGAGTAGGCTGAGTAGGTTGAGTAGGCGGAGTAGGCTGAGTAGGTTGAATAGGCTGAGTAGGCTGAGTAGGTTGAGTAAGCTGAGGAGGGTGAGTAGGTTGAATTGGCTGAGTAGGCTGAGTAGATTGAATAGGTAGAGTAGGTTGAGTAGGCTGAATAGGTTGAGTAGGCTGAGTAAGCTGAGTAGGTTGAGTAAGCTGAGTAGGGTGAGTAGGTTGAATCGGTTGAGTAGGCTGAGTAGGTTGAGTAGGTTGAGTAGGCTGAGTAGGTTGAGTAGGCGGAGTAGGCTGAGTAGGTTGAATAGGCTGAGTAGGCTGAGTAGGTTGAGTAAGCTGAGGAGGGTGAGTAGGTTGAATTGGCTGAGTAGGCTGAGTAGATTGAATAGGTAGAGTAGGTTGAGTAGGCTGAATAGGTTGAGTAGGCTGAGTAAGCTGAGTAGGTTGAGTAAGCTGAGTAGGGTGAGTAGGTTGAATCGGTTGAGTAGGCTGAGTAGGTTGAGTAGGTTGAGTAGGCTGAGTAGGATGAATATGTTGAGTAGGCAGAGTAGGTTGAATAGGTTGAGTAGGTTGGGTAGGCTGAGTAGGTTGAATAGATTGAGTAGGCTGAGCAGGTTAAGTAGGCTGAGTATGTTGAGTAAGCTGAGTAGGTTGAATAGGACGAGTAGGCTGAGTAGGCTGACTAGGTTGAGTAGGTTGAGTAGGCTGAGTAGATTTAGTAGACTGAGTAGGCTGAATAGGTTGAGTAGGTTGAGTAGGCTGAGTAGGCTGAGTAGGTTTAGTAGGTTGTGTAGGATGAATAGGCTTAGTAGGTTGAGTAGGCTGAGTAGGTTGAACAGGTTGAGTAGGCTGAGTAGGTTGAATAGGTTGAGCAGGCTGAGTAGGTTTAGTAGTTTGAGAAGGCTGAGTAGATTGAGTAGGTTGAGTAGGCTGAGTAGGTTGAATAGGTTGAGTAGGCTGTGTTCACAGCAGGTTGTGTTCAGAGAGTAGACAGTGTACAGAGAGTAGACAGTGTACAGAGAGTAGACAGTGTACAGAGAGTAGACAGTGTACACAGCAAGTTCCTGCTAAGTACATGGCAGCTCCCAAATTCGTGGATCCTTCACCCGTGTCCTTACTGTGGCCTTAGCTGGTCCTTACCGTGGCCTTAGCTGGTCCTTACCCTGGCCTTAGCTGGTCCTTACCCTGGCCTTAGCTGGTCCTTACCGTGGCCTTAGCTGGTCCTTACCGTGGCCTTAGCTGGTCCTTACCGTGGCCTTAGCTGGTCCTTACCGTGGCCTTAGCTGGTCCTTACCGTGGCCTTAGCTGGTCCTTACCGTGGCCTTAGCTGGTCCTTACCGTGGCCTTAGCTGGTCCTTACCGTGGCCTTAGCTGGTCCTTACCGTGGCCTTAGCTGGTCCTTACCGTGGCCTTAGCTGGTCCTTACCGTGGCCTTAGCTGGTCCTTACCGTGGACTTAGCTGGTCCTTACCGTGGCCTTAGATGGTCCTTACCGTGGCCTTAGCTGGTCCTTACCGTGGCCTTAGCTGGTCCTTACCGTGGCCTTAGATGGTCCTTACCGTGGCCTTAGCTGGTCCTTACCGTGGCCTTAGCTGGTCCTTACCGTGGCCTTAGCTGGTCCTTACCGTGGCCTTAGATGGTCCTTACCGTGGCCTTAGCTGGTCCTTACCGTGGCCTTAGCTGGTCCTTACCCTGGCCTTAGCTGGTCCTTACCGTGGCCTTAGCTGGTCCTTACCGTGGCCTTAGCTGGTCCTTACCGTGGCCTTAGCTGGTCCTTACCCTGGCCTTAGCTGGTCCTTACCGTGGCCTTAGCTTGTCCTTACCGTGGCCTTAGCTGGTCCTTACCGTGGCCTTAGCTGGTCCTTACCGTGGCCTTAGCTGGTCCTTACCGTGGCCTTAGCTGGTCCTTACCGTGGCCTTAGATGGTCCTTACCGTGGCCTTAGCTGGTCCTTACCGTGGCCTTAGCTGGTCCTTACCGTGGCCTTAGCTGGTCCTTACCGTGGCCTTAGCTGGTCCTTACCGTGGCCTTAGCTGGTCCTTACCGTGGCCTTAGCTGGTCCTTACCGTGGCCTTAGCTGGTCCTTACCGTGGCCTTAGCTGGTCCTTACCGTGGCCTTATCTGGTCCTTACCGTGGCCTTAGATGGTCCTTACCGTGGCCTTAGCTGGTCCTTACCGTGGCCTTAGCTGGTCCTTACCGTGGCCTTAGCTGGTCCTTACCGTGGCCTTAGCTGGTCCTTACCGTGGCCTTATCTGGTCCTTACAAAACTTCAAGTCAACAAGGTGAAGCAGATTGCAAGTGTTGCAATTAAGTTCACGTGAAGAACAGGTGTTGCAACACGTGTTGCATTGCCACAGCAACACGTGTTGCACTGTCACAGCAACCCGTGTTGCACTGTCACAGCAACACGGTATGACAGAGAACTCAGGAAAATAAAGAAATTAGCCGAAGAGCCAGAAACGAATATGCACAGATAAGAAGGGAGGCTCAGGGACAATATGAAAATGACATAGCATCAAAAGTAAAGACTGACCCGAAGCTGTTGTACAGCCACATCAGGAGGAAAACAACAGTCAAGGACCAGGTAATCAGACTGAGGAAGGGTGATGGGGAATTCACAAGAAACGACCAGGAGGTATGTCAGGAGCTCAACACAAGATTTAAAGAGGTATTTACAGTGGAAACCAGTAGGACTCCAGGAAATCAGAACAGGGGGGCACACCAGCAAGTGCTGGATGAGGTACATATAACCAAGGAGGAGGTGAAGAAGCTGCTATGCGAACTTGACACCTCAAAGGCGGTGGGACCAGACAACATCTCTCCGTGGGTCCTTAAAGAGGGAGCAGAGATATTGTGTGAGCCATTAACAAAGATCTTCAACACATCATTTGAAACTGGGCAACTCCCTGAGGTTTGGAAAATGGCAAATGTAGTCCCAGTTTTTAAAAAGGGAGACAGACATGAGGCACTAAACTACAGACCTGTATCACTAACGTGTATAGTATGCTAGGTCATGGAGAAGATCATCAGGAGGAGAGTGGTGGAGCACCTGGAAAGAAACAAGTGTATAATTGACAACCAGCACGGTTTCAGGGAAGGAAAATCCTGTGTCACAAACCTACTAGAGTTTTATGACAAGGTGACAGAAGTAAGACAAGAGAGAGAGGGGTGGATCGACTGCATATTTTTGGACTGCAAGAAGGCCTTCGACACAGTTCCTCACGAGAGGTTACTGCAAAAGCTAGAGGACCAGGCACACATAACAGGAAAGGCACTGCAATGGATCAGAGAATACCTGACAGGGAGGCAACAACGAGTCATGGTACGCGACGAGGTGTCAGAGTGGGCACCTGTGACAAGCGGGGTTCCACAGGGGTCAGTCCTAGGACCTGTGCTGTTCTTGGTATATGTGAACGACATAACGGAAGGGATAGACTCAGAAGTGTCCTTGTTTGCAGATGATGTGAAGTTAATGAGAAGAATAAAATCGGACGAGGATCAGGCAGGACTACAAAGAGACCTGGACAGGCTACAAGCCTGGTCCAGCAACTGGCTCCTTGAGTTTAACCCTGCCAAATGCATAGTCATGAAGATTGGGGAAGGGCAAAGAAGACCGCAGACACAATATAGTTTAGATGGCCAAAGACTGCAAACCTCACTCAAGGAAAAAGGTCTGGGGGTGAGTATAACACCGAGCATATCACCTGAGGCGCACATCAGTCAGATAACTGCTGCAGCATACGGGCGCCTGGCAAACCTACGGATAGCGTTCCGATACCTCAGTAAGGATTCGTTCAAGACTCTGTATACCATCTACGTCAGGCCCATACTGGAGTATGCAGCACCAGTTTGGAATCCACACCTAGTCAAGCACGTCAAGAAATTAGAGAAAGTGCAAAGGTTTGCAACAAGACTAGTCCCAGAGCTACGGGGATTGTCCTAAGAAGAAAGGTTGAGGGAAATCGGCCTGACGACACTGGAGGCCAGGAGGGTCAGGGGAGACATGATAACGACATATAAAATACTGCGCGGAATAGACGAGGTGGACAAAGACGGGATGTTCCAGAGAAGGGACACAGACACAAGAGGTCACAATTGGAAGTTGAAGACTCAGATGAATCAAAGGGATGTTAGGAAGTATTTCTTCAGTCATAGAGTAGTCAGGCCATGGAATAGCCTAGAAAGTGAAGTAGTGGAGGCAGGAACCATACATAGTTTTAAGGCGAGGTATGATAAAGCTCATGGGGCAGGGAGAGAGAGGACCTAGTAGCAATCAGTGAAGAGGCGGGGCCAGGAGCTATGACTCGACCCCTGCAACCACAAATAGGTGAGTACACACACACACACACACACACACACACACACACACACACACACACACACACACACACGCAGTGGTAATGCATTATTTACAGTGGACAAAGAACATTCTTCCACAGTGGCTGGTAATATACCACTGTAGATAATTTACCTACCCATTGCTTCAACTTCTCTAAGTTAGTTCCCTCTTAATTCATTAATTTCTGGCCGTCCGAGACAAAACGACGTTAAGCGGGACATCTGAGACGTGTGTACGTCAGTGAGTATTTTAGGGCCTCTGACTTTTTACCATTTTTCTCGAAATATAAAATCTCCTGTGTCGTAAATCGATGAACTTTTGCCTAAAAGCAACGAAAAAGCCCCTAATTCCTCCCTAATTCACTATATATCTGAGTTACTAGTCATTAGTAGCTACTCAGGATAGTGCTAATTGGCTACTCAAATTAATGAATAATTAGCAACTCAGAAAATAGCTAATTGGCAAGTCTATATAATGACATCTCTCATCATCATCTTCTCATTGTATCTCACAGACGTGAGAGTCAGTGGGTTTTATTGTCAATATCTGACATCTATATCACTTAACTCTTCCAGTTTCCAGAACTGTTATATAATTTCTGGAACGGTACAGAGGTTTGTTGAATAATCTAAATTAGAATCAACTTCTTGCCATTATATCTGAGTCAGAAATTCTGAATTATAATGTGATACAAGAAACGTGATGCTACCAGGAAGAAGAAAGATATCTGGACCAGTGATTTGGTGGAATTCCAGGAGTCACATAGGAGATTCCAGGAGTCACATAGGAGATTCCAGGAGTCACATAGGGGATTCCAGGAGTCACATTGGATATTCTAGGAGTCACATAGAAGATTCCAGGAGTCACATAGGGGATTCCAGGAGTCACATAGGAGATTCCAGGAGTCACATAGGGGATTCCAGGAGTCACATTGGATATTCTAGGAGTCACATAGGAAATTCCAGGAGTCACATAGGGGATTCCAGGAGTCACATAGGAGATTCCAGTAGTCACAAAGAAGATTCCAGGAGTCACATAGGAGATTCCAGGAGTCACATTGGTATTCCAGGAGTCACATAGAAGATTCCAGGAGTCACATAGGAGATTCCAGGAGTCACATAAAAGATTCCACGAGTCACATAGGAGATTCCAGGAGTCACATAGGAGATTCCAGGAGTCACATAGAAGATTCCAGGAGTCACAAATGAGAAGAGGAATTGTGGCTTTAGAAGATTTCACTGGAGGATAAATAGAGAATACCTCTCCAGACCCAAATCATTGGACGATACCAGTTTCTTGGAGTGGAATTCAAAGGAAAAAATTAACGAATAGTGAAAATTTCCAGAGTTACAAAGTAATGGAGGAATAAATTGAATTTTGCACATGTGTCAAGTCAAGTACTATGAGCAAATGTTGACAAGGTGATGAAGATTTATGATGAGTGTGTCAGGAGGGGAAATATGATGACCTGGATGAACCTCTGAAGTCACAGAAGTAAATGGTCACTGGATATCCTGTGAAGACAAACAGATGTCCCAGCTTCAAGTGGGAAGCAAAGGAGAAGTGGGGTATTTTACAAGTCATGTTGCTAGTGACGAAGATATTCATTCTTTATAAAGACGGAAACTGCCTGATGAATCAGCCTCACCATCATCTTACGATCAACATCGAGTGACAGTGACACTGAATGTGAAGGCAGCGAAGATGAAGATGATGATAGTACTCCACCAACCACAAAAGTAAAGCTGGAACCAATTTGGTGACATCCAAAAAAGTATCAACAAGTCGCCAAGATATACGAACAGTTGTCATTTGATGACACTGACGACGTTGCTACAGAAAGTCAAACAGCAAATTGCAAGACAACTTACGATGAGGCTGCTAAATTGATGGAGGAAATCATTGAGAAGTTGCAAATTATAGAATGTCATTGAGGAAAAATGAAAGAACGAAAGAACCGAAGTAAAACTGGATTCACTGCATTTAAAGATGGCAAGACTGCAACTATTGCTGCAGGAATGTCAGAAGTTATTGATGAATACAACGTATGGAATGCAATAATGATGATCATTGCTGTTACAACGGACATTAACACAAGGGGCTCTGGTGGCCTGGTGGTTAACGCTCTGGCTTCACAAGGTGAGGGCCTGGGTTCGATTCCCAGCCAGAGTAGAAACATTGGACGTGTTTCTTTCCACCTGTTGTCTATGTTCCCCATCAGTAAAATGGGTACCTGGGTGTTAGTCGACTGGTGTGGGTCGCATCCTGGGACACTGACCTAAGGAGGCCTGGTCACAGACCGGGCCGCGGGGGCGTTGACCCCCGGAACTCTCTCCAGGTGAACTCCAGGTAAACTCCAGGTAAACTCCAGGGAACAAGAGTGTAGCTGGTGTCAAGCTGCAACCAATGTTCTCAGAGAAGTGGATTAACAAACCACAATTTACCTGTTGTCAGCATCACGTTCTGGACAATATTCTCAGTTTGGTAATGGATGAAATTCCTGGTGTTAAACCCAGTTCTCCAAATACCAAGCATCCATTTGTATCCCAACTGGTGAAGAATTATGAGGAGCTAAAGGCACAGTTTATTAATGGAACAGAAGAGACTATGTAAAGTTTTTGTACCAAGTAACACGAGTGTTAAGATTCTTTGAATAAAAAGGGCACTGTGATTAACTTTCAGCAAATTCCAAACATCATCAATGCGAGGTGGATTCAAGAGCCATTCCAGCTATTCTTGGAGATCCAGTCCATACACCTGGACAGACTATTAGTTGACTGCTCAGATGTACCATGAATAACTTCAAGAATTTACCAGAAACATTGAAACCTTTCAAAAAAATACCCGGAACTCAATGAAAAATCTCTGGAAGCAGGAGCCGTCCGCACTCAGTGTACCAAGAAGTAATCAGTGTGTAATCTGTATACTGCCTGCAGAAACCAAAACAAACTATAATTCTAGCTTATTCTAAGCAATAAGTAACAATATATGTACAAACGTGATAATGATGCTGTTAGCTGTTGTTTATGTTGCATGCAATATACATTCAACTTACTTGTTCTGGTTACTCGGTTTTTTTTCCAGTTAGAGGCGACATTTTCTGTAATAATGTTCAAATGAAAGGTCGTTGTTCTTAGGGGAAAGATCAGTTGAATAAGGTACACTGAGAGGTGTACATCTCACCGTGTATACACTGAGAAGTGTACATCTCACCGTGTATACACTGAGAAGTGTACATCTCACCGTGTATACACTGAGAAGTGTACATCTCACCGTGTATACACTGAGAAGTGTACATCTCACCGTGTATACACTGAGAAGTGTACATCTCACCGTGTATACACTGAGAAGTGTACATCTCACCATGTATACACTGAGAAGTGTACATCTCACCATGTATACACTGAGAAGTGTACATCTCACCATGTATACACTGAGAAGTGTACATCTCACCATGTATACACTGAGAAGTGTACATCTCACCATGTATACACTGAGAGGTGTACATCTCACCATGTATACACTGAGAAGTGTACATCTCACCATGTATACACTGAGAAGTGTACATCTCACCATGTATACACTGAGAAGTGTACATCTCACCATGTATACACTGAGAAGTGTACATCTCACCATGTATACACTGAGAAGTGTACATCTCACCATGTATACACTGAGAAGTGTACATCTCACCATGTATACACTGAGAGGTGTACATCTCACCATGTATACACTGAGAAGTGTACATCTCACCATGTATACACTGAGAAGTGTACATCTCACCATGTATACACTGAGAAGTGTACATCTCACCATGTATACACTGAGAAGTGTACATCTCACCATGTATACACTGAGAAGTGTACATCTCACCGTACTCACCTATTTGTGGTTGCAGGGGTCGAGTCACAGCTCCTGGCCCCGCCTCTTCACTGATTGCTACTAGGTCCTCTCTCTCCCTGCCCCATGAGCTCTATCATACCTCGCCTTAAAACTATGTATGGTTCCCGCCTCCACTACGTCACTTTCTAGGCTATTCCACGGCCTGACTACTCTATGACTGAAGAAATACTTCCTAACATCCCTTTGATTCATCTGAGTCTTCAACTTCCAATTGTGACCTCTTGTGTCTGTGTCCCATCTCTGGAACATCCCGTCTTTGTCCACCTCGTCTATTCTGCACAGTATTTTATATGTTGTTATCATGTCTCCCTTGACCCTCCTGTCCTCAAGTGTCGTCAGGCCGATTTCCCTCAACCTTTCTTCATAGGACAATCCCCGTAGCTCTGGGACTAGTCTTGTTGCAAACCTTTGCACTTTCTCTAATTTCTTGACGTGCTTGACTAGGTGTGGATTCCAAACTGGTGCTGCATACTCCAGTATGGGCCTGACGTAGATGGTATACAGAGTCTTAAACGAATCCTTACTGAGGTATCGGAACGCTATCCGTAGGTTTGCCAGGCGCCCGTATGCTGCAGCAGTTATCTGATTGATGTGCGCCTCAGGAGATATGCTCGGTGTTATACTCACCCCCAGATCTTTTTCCTTGAGTGAGGTTTGCAGTCTTTGGCCATCTAAACTATATTGTGTCTGCGGTCTTCTTTGCCCTTCCCCAATCTTCATGACTTTGCACTTGGCAGGGTTAAACTCAAGGAGCCAGTTGCTGGACCAGGCTTGTAGCCTGTCCAGATCTCTTTGTAGTCCTGCCTGATCCTCGTCCGATTTGATTCTTCTCATTAACTTCACATCATCTGCAAACAAGGACACTTCTGAGTCTGTCCCTTCCGTTATGTCGTTCACATATACCAAGAACAGCACAGGTCCTAGGACTGACCCCTGTGGATCCCCGCTTGTCACAGGCGCCCACTCTGACACCTCGTCGCGTACCATGACTCGTTGTTGCCTCCCTGTCAGGTATTCTCTGATCCATTGCAGTGCCTTTCCTGTTATGTATGCCTGGTCCTCTAGCTTTTGCAGTAACCTCTTGTGAGGAACTTTGTCGAAAGCCTTCTTGCAGTCCAAAAAAATGCAGTTGATCTACCCCTCTCTCTCTTGTCTTACTTCTGTCACCTTGTCATAAAACTCTAGTAGGTTTGTGACACAGGATTTTCCTTCCCTGAAACCGTGCTGGTTGTCAATTATACACTTGTTTCTTTCCAGGTGCCCCAACACTCTCCTCCTGATGATCTTCTCCATGACCTTGCATACTATACACGTTAGTGATACAGGTCTGTAGTTTAGTGCCTCATGTCTGTCTCCCTTTTCAAAACTGAGACTACATTTGCCATTTTCCATACCTCAGGGAGTTGCCCAGTTTCAAATGATGTGTTGAAGATCTTTGTTAATGGCTCACACAATATTTCTGCTCCCTCTTTAAGGACACATGGAGAGATGTTGTCTGGTCCCACCGCCTATGAGGTGTCAAGTTCGCATAGCAGCTTCTTCACCTCCTCCTTGGTTATATGTACCTCATCCAGCACTTGCGGGTGTGCCCCCTGTTCTGATTTCCTGGAGTCCTACTGGTTTCCACTGTAAATACTTCTTTAAATCTTGTGTTGAGCTCCTGACATACCTCTTGGTCGTTTCTTGTGAATTCCCCATCACCCTTCCTCAGTCTGATTACCTGGTCCTTGACTGTTGTTTTCCTCCTGATGTGGCTGTACAACAGCTTCGGGTCAGTCTTTACTTTTGATGCTATGTCATTTTCACATTGTCGCTGAGCCTCCCTTCTTATCTGTGCATATTCGTTTCTGGCTCTTCGGCTGATTTCTTTATTTTCCTGAGTTCTCTGTCTTCTGTACCTTTTCCATTCTCTAGTACACCTAGTTTTTGCCTCCCCACACCTTTGGGTGAACCAAGGACTCGTTCTGTTCTTCCCATTATTTCTGTTTCCCTTGGGAACAAACCTCTCCTCTGCCTCCTTGCATTTTGTTGCTACATAGTCCATCATTTCTTGTACTGGTTTTCCTGTCAGTTCCCTCTCCCACTGAATGTCTTGAAGGAAGTTCCTCATGCCTGAGTAGTTCCCCCTTTTGTAGTTTGGCTTTTCCACCCTATTCCTGCTGCTCTCTCCACTTGGAGTTCAACTATGTAGTCGAAGCACAGAACCACATGATCACTAGCTCCCAGGGGCCTTTCATACATGATACCCTCGATGTCCGAACTACTCAAGGTGAATACAAGGTCCAGCCTTGCTGGTTCATCCTCTCCTCTCTCTCTGGTAGTGTCTCTAACATGTTGATGCATGAGGTTTTCCAGTACCACATCCATCATCTTGGCTCTCCATGTTTCAGGACCCCTGTGTATACACTGAGAGGTGTACATCTCACCGTGTATACACCGAGAGGTGTACATCTCACCGTGTATACACTGAGAGGTGTACATCTCACCGTGTATACACTGAGAGGTGTACATCTCACCGTGTATACACTGAGAGGTGTACATCTCACCGTGTATACACTGAGAGGTGTACATCTCACCGTGTATACACTGAGAAGTGTACATCTCACCGTGTATACACTGAGAAGTGTACATCTCACCGTGTATACACTGGAAGGCGTGTAATTCATGACATGTATGAACCATTTTCTGATCATAGGGTCGAGTCAGTGGACCACCAGCACCCCAGCATCCCTACGCA
>NW_027195241.1:0-27500 GCF_038502225.1 Cherax quadricarinatus
AGTGCAGTCTGGAAAAAAGTACGAAAACTGATTGGTAAATATTCTCCTGACCCGGCTCCTGTTCTGCAGGTTGCCGGTGTTGATATAGCAAACCCACTAGATGTTGTCAATGAAATGGGCAATCGTCTGGTCCGTATTTCTCAGGGGCTCCATCAATGCCCTTCGTTTCTTTCCTCAAAGTCTGCCAGAGAGTTAGCACCCTTGGACTTTTCTTCTCTCAGAGAAGAACAGTATAATGTGCCTTTTACACTTAAGAAACTGGAGGCAACACTCTCAGCTTGCCGGTCATCGGCAGCTGGGCCCGACTACATTCATATTCGTATGCTACAACATTTACATCAGTCAGCCCTTGCAGTCTTATTACGTCTTTTCAATCTTATTTGGTCACAAGGAGTTCTTCCACAGCTGTGGAAATCTGCCACTGTTCTCCCTTTCCGCAAACCGGGTACTACGGGACATGAAGCCTCCCACTATCGTCCCATTGCTCTTACCAGTGCAGTTTGCAAAGTGATGGAACGCCTGGTAAATAGACGTTTAGTGTGGTATTTAGAGACACACAACAGTCTCTCCACTCGTCAATATGGCTTTCGTAAGGGCCGTTCTACCATAGACCCCTTACTACGCTTGGATACGTATGTTCATAATGCCTTTGTGAATAACCACTCAGTTATTGCCATATTTTTTGACCTTGAGAAGGCATATATGACAAATTAGAGATATAATATTTTGGCCCAAGCCCACTCCTTAGGCCTCCGAGGCAATCTACCATCCTTTCTTAAGAACTTTTTAACTGACAGACATTTCCATGTTCGGGTTAATAATGTGCTCTCCCTGGACTTTATCCAAGCTGAAGGTGTCCTCCAGGGATGTGTTCTGAGCACAACACTTTTTCTCCTTGCTATAAATGATTTGGCCTCTAGTCTTCTATCCAATATTTGATCATCACTCTATGTTGATGACTTCGCTATTGCCTGTGCAGGCGCTGACTGTCACCTCGTTACAATTTCTCTCCAGCATGCGGTCGACCGTGTTTCCAATTGGGCCACCACACATGGGTTTAAATTTTCCAGTACCAAAACTCACCAAATTACTTTCACTAGACGCTCTGTCATCTCCGATCATCCTTTATACCTCTATGGCACCCGTATCCCTGAACGTGATACAGCCAGGTTTCTAGGCCTCCTCTTTGACCGTAGGTTATCCTGGAAACCTCACATTACCTCTCTGAAGACAACTTGTCACATCCGGCTCAACCTTCTTAAAACCCTTGCTCATCTTTCATGGGGAGCTGATCGTCGAACTCTCCTTCGCCTACATTCCACCCTCATTTTATCGAAACTTGATTATGGTGACCAGATCTATTCAGATGCCTCTCCTACTACTCTATCTAGCCTCAACCCCCTTCATCACCAAGGATTACGTTTATGCCTTTGTGCTTTTCGCTCTTCCCATGTTGAGAGCCTCTATGCAGAAGCGAACGTTCCAGCCTTATCCGATCGCCGTGATGCCCATTGCCTTCGCTACTATGTACGCTCTCATGATCTCCGCAATCCTTCCATTTATAGAATGGTCACCGATATTAGTAGACATTCTTTATTTGTTCGTCGTCCCTGTATGCTCCGTCCCTTCTCTCTTCGCCTACATTCGCTCTTGTCTTCTCTTCAATTTCCACCTTTATATGTTCATGTAGCATCTTACTTTTCCCTACCCACCTGGGAAGTTCCAGCTGTTCGAGTCTGTTCTTTCTCACTCCCTTGCTCGAAAGCCCAACTGTCTACAGTAGCTTCCTGCTCTCTTTTTCTTAACCACTTCCACTCTCATTCTCATGCCATTGCAGTGTACACAGATGGCTCTAAGTCTTCTGACAGCGTAGAATTCGCAGCAGTGTTTCCGGACAGTGTCGTACGAGGGCATTTACTATCTTTGGCTAGTATCTTTACTGCTGAATTGTATGCCATTCTTGCAGCACTTATTCGTACTGCATCTATTCCTGTGTCATCATTTGTGGTTGTCTCAGACTTTCTTAGTGCTTTTCAGGCTATACAGAAATTTGATACACCTCACCCCTTAGCCCTTCGTATCCAACTCTGGCTACGCCGCATCTCTACAAAGCATAAAGATATTGTTTTTTGTTGGGTCCCTGGTCATGTTGACGTACAGGGCAATGAACAGGCAGACACTGCTGCGCGGTCAGCAGTACATGACCTACCAGTTTCATATAGAGGTGTTCCATTTACGGACTATTTTGCTGCAATAGCTACCCACCTTCACACCCGTTGGCAACAACGTTGGTCTACTCTACTTGGTAACAAACTTCAGTCTATTAAACCGAGTATAGGTTACTGGCCATCTTCTTGTCACCAGTGTCGAGGTTGGGAGACTACTCTCTCCCGTCTTCGCATTGGCCATACTCGTCTTACTCATGGATATCTCATGGAGAGGCGCCCTGCTCCTCTTTGTGAGAATTGTCAGGTTCCATTATCGGTCAGCCACATTCTGTTTGACTGCCCACTTTATCAATGAGCATGCAGAATTTACCTCCATTGTCTTCTTTGCTCCATTGCTCTCTCTTTACCTTCCCTTCTCGCTGATGGACCCACCTTTCATCCGGACTCTCTCATTGACTTTTTGACAACAACTAACTTGCTTCACAAACTCTGATGATACCTTCAGTCCTTTCTACCTCAGTCTCTTGCTACCCTCTAACCCTGCACTATCCCCTGCCCCGCTGTTTTCTGTAACCTACTGATCGCCCCTCCCCCTCCTGCCACCCAATACCGTTGCTTCCTTCCCTACCCTGCAGCGCTGTATAGCCCTTGTGGCTTAGCGCTTCTTTTTGATTATAATAATAATAATCTACCTCTGCAAAGCACTGGTATACATTACTGAAAATATGTTGTAGATGTTTCACCATTCAGTTGCTTTAACATAATAATAACTAGACATAATCTGATGACTGTAGAAATATATACAGAGGACAGTGGGAAACGAGGTAATCAGTCCCTCAGCCTAGGAGCAGGTGATGAGCACCGTAGTCTTGAAGAATGTGAAGCACAGGCAGGGAGACTGCTTATGTACTGGAGTCAGATGAGATGCAACAGACGAAGGCATTGTCATTAGTAGGCGGGATTCCCCAGTGGAAGTAGGTCAAACCCAGGAGTTAGCAAGTAGGTGACCCAAGCCCTGGTGGCAAGAGATCTCACCTCACATGCTGAGCGTGTGGAATTGATTCTCAGCGAAGGTTGAAACATTGGGCGTGTTTCCTTACACCGGTTGTCCATGTTCACCCATCAGTAAAATGGGTACCTGGGTGTTAGTCGACTGTTGTGGGTCGCATCCCGGGAAAAAATTAACCTAATATGCCCAAAATGCTCTGCATAACAAGCGGTTTTCTATATAGTAGTATGTCACTGATGTCAGCTAGGCCTGTATACCTTGTACATGTACTTGAAGAAATAAGAAAGAGTGTGACATCGCTCTCAGTCACATCAATGACATGAGTTTGTTGTTGATTCTGGACTTGGATCTCGTCAGAAAATAAGTTCTTATTAGAAGTTTTCATGAAATCTATATAGTCACCTTTCTGTCACAGATATGCCAGTCACTGAATTAAATAGGTGTTAGAAAAAAAAAGAGTACAATAAGAATAGAATGAATACATTTGTTCCTGATATATATTATTATATTAGTTAAGCCAAGGTAAGTATTAACGGTTTATGTATTGCGAAAATATCATTAGCTTGTTCTTATTCTTTGAAGCAAACAATTGTTAAAAGATCTTCAGAAAACATTGTTGTTTTTCATTTACGTTATATGCACTTAGTTCTGAGGTAGTCAGTCCCTCAACCTATGAAGAATTCATCTTTAGACTCTGGAACAATGTTAAGCTGAAGTTAAAGATATGAGACTTATACACTGACAGAGGAGAGCTGGAGATAATTTTGACGACAGGAGAGATGGAACCCGCTAGTAGAATTAAGATTCTTGGAAAGGGTTCAGTAACTTTCAAAAACCTCTTCTGTCAGACTTCAAACATCCTACCTCGACAAGGAAGGAGAGTGTAACTAATATGTGTAGGTGCACATCTGTCACTTTTTCTGTGTAACAGAGAGTGTTTTTCCCGTGTTAAATGTTATGTATACTTGAGTATACCTGTTTCAAACATCTTTAGTCGTTAATGCTTGATGCAACTTTGAATAGGATATTACCTAAAAGATAAGTTTTTACGTGTCAATTTTTACGGGACGGCTCCCGAGGTTCTGTAGTGGTGGAGCTTACTGGTGGTTCTCTAGATGGAGCTTACTGGTGGTTCTCTAGATGGAGCTTGCTGGTAGTTCTCTAGATGGAGCTTAATGGTGGTTCTCTAGATGGAGCTTACTGGTGGTTCTCTAGATGGAGCTTACTGGTGGTTCTCTAGATGGAGCTTACTGGTGGTTCTCTAGATGGAGCGTACTGGTGGTTCTCTAGATGGAGCTTACTGGTGGTTCTCTAGATGGAGCTTACTGGTAGTTCTCTAGATGGAGCTTAATGGTGGTTCTCTAGATGGAGCTTACTGGTAGTTCTATAGATGGAACTTACTGGTGGTTCTCTAGATGGAGCTTACTGGTGGTTCTCTAGATGGAGCTTACTGGGGGTTCTCTAGATGGAGCTTACTGGTGGTTCTCTAGATGGAGCTTACCGGTGGTTCTCTAGATGGAGCTTACTGGTGGTTCTCTAGATGGAGCTTACCGGTGGTTCTCTAGATGGAGCTTACTGGTGGTTCTCTAGATGGAGCTTACCGGTGGTTCTCTAGATGGAGCTTACTGGTGGTTCTCTAGATGGAGCTTACTGGCGGTTCTCTAGAAGGAGCTTACTGGTAGTTCTCTAGATGGAACTTACTGGTGGTTCTCTAGATGGAGATTATTGGTGGTTCTCTAGATGGAGCTTACTGGTGGTTCTCTAGATGGAGCTTACTGGTGGTTCTCTAGATGGAGCTTATTGATGGTTCTCTAGATGGAGCTTACTGGTGGTTCTCTAGATGGAGCTTACTGGTGGTTCTCTAGATGGAGCTTACTGGTGGTTCTCTAGATGGAGCTTACTGGTGGTTCTCTAGATGGAGCTTACTGGTGGTTCTCTAGATGGAGCTTACTGGTGGTTCTCTAGATGGTGCTTACTGGTGGTTCTCTAGATGGCGCTTACTGGTGGTTCTCTAGATGGGACTTACTGGTGGTTCTCTAGATGGAGCTTACTGGTGGTTCTCTAGATGGAGCTTATTGGTGGTTCTCTAGATGCAGCTTACTGGTGGTTCTCTAGATGGGGCTTACTGGTGGTTCTCTAGATGGAGCTCACTGGTGGTTCTCTAGATGGGACTTACTGGTGGTTCTCCAGATGGAGCTTACTGGTGGTTCTCTAGATGGAGCTTACTGGTGGTTCTCTAGATGCAGCTTACTGGTGGTTCTCTAGATGGAGCTTACTGGTGGTTCTCTAGATGGAGCTTACTGGTAGTTCTCTAGATGGAGCTTACTGGTGGTTCTCTAGATGGAGCTTACTGGTAGTTCTCTAGATGGAGCTTACTGGTGGTTCTCTAGATGGAGCTTACTGGTGGTTCTCTAGATGGAGCTTATTGATGGTTCTCTAGATGGAGCTTACTGGTGGTTCTCTAGATGGAGCTTACTGGTGGTTCTCTTGATGGAGCTTACTGGTGGTTCTCTAGATGGAGCTTACTGGTGGTTCTCTAGATGGAGCTTACTGGTGGTTCTCTAGATGGGGCTTACTGGTGGTTCTCTAGATGGGACTTACTGGTGGTTCTCTAGATGGGGCTTACTGGTGGTTCTCTAGATGGGACTTACTGGTGGTTCTCTAGATGGAGCTTACTGGTGGTTCTCTAGATGGAGCTTATTGGTGGTTCTCTAGATGCAGCTTACTTGTGGTTCTCTAGATGGGGCTTACTGGTGGTTCTCTAGATGGAGCTCACTGGTGGTTCTCTAGATGGGACTTACTGGTGGTTCTCTAGATGGAGCTTACTGGTGGTTCTCTAGATGGAGCTTATTGGTGGTTCTCTAGATGCAGCTTACTGGTGGTTCTCTAGATGGGGCTTACTGGTGGTTCTCTAGATGGAGCTTACTGGTGGTTCTCTAGATGGGGCTTACTGGTGGTTCTCTAGATGCAGCTTACTGGTGGTTCTCTAGATGGAGCTTACTGGTGGTTCTCTAGATGGAGCTTACTGGTGGTTCTCTAGATGCAGCTTACTGGTGGTTCTCTAGATGGGGCTTACTGGTGGTTCTCTAGATGGAGCTTACTGGTGGGTGATGCACTGATTATATAGTCTCTATTGCTGCAGTCTCCTCCGTATTCGGCTGAAGAAGCCTATTGTGAACGCGAAATTTTTAAGACAAAAGATTCCTAACATTTCCACGTGCGTCTTAATTATCAGTATTATAATAATAATAATAATAACAACAACAATAGTAATAATAATAATACTAATAATAATAATAATAATAATAATAATAATAATAATAATAATAAAAATAATAATAATAATAATAGTAATAATAATAATAGTAATAATAATACTAATAATAATAATAATAGTAATTGTGGAAAATTACATTTATCTGAATGTAACTCATTATGTACATAACAATAAATAATAACAAAGATAATTATTATTTATCAGTTACATAGACAAGTAGGAATTTGGGACACCTAGGTCGCAAAAATGTCCCCCTTCGATACCTACAACTGTCTTATCCACAAGTTGCTCTAGACCTATTAATTACCAATGAAATATACATCACCAGGATTTCTGGTAAATATATAAATTTGTGGACTGTATATTAAAATTAATAAATGATTACATATATACAATTTACATAACAGAAAGAGAATATTTCTTAATATCACTAGCCAATTTGACTGGAGATTAAGGTGTATAATACTCAGAAAGCCTTACTGTCTATACATGAAAATAACACTGGCCAGAGTTAAACATAAACAGACTTATCTGAGGTTCCTGGAGCTGTCTTGTCCAGTCGTCTGATATCTCAAGTTATGCAGGAATGCACATCCAACAATTTCGGCTCCTATTTGAGAGGTGTCAGCCCAATTTTAACCTAGAGCACTAAAATTCTTCCGATTTCACTAACGTTTCTTACCCAATTCAAACAACAATAGCGAGTCTCTTCTGCGCAGGCGCAGTTTCCTATTTTTTATAACATAATTTTTATTAAATACAGTATGGCCATCTATTTACGTATAACTACTGTATTTCTGGAAAATAAATACAGTATTTTCCACAATAATAATAAAAACAATAAAAATAATAATAATGATTATAATAATAAAAATAATAATAATAATTATAATAATAATAATAATGATAATAATAATAGTAATAATAAGTAATTTTAGTAATAAAAATAAACAACTATCATCACTTATTTTCCATGAGCATACATTTGTCTTGCTAAGATTCTCTCATTATAGATCCCAAAACTAGGCAAGTGTTATAAGTCAGTGAAGGAGAGTTTAGAAGTTATTTCTGACGACTTTTGCCATAGACTGTGGCGGATGGGGGTGTGCTGTGTCCTGGAGTGCGGCGGATGAGGGTGTGCTGTGTCCTGGAGTGCGGCGGATGAGGGTGTGCTGTGTCCTGGAGTGCGGCGGATGAGGGTGTGCTGTGTCCTAGAGTGTGACGGATGAGGGTGTGCTGTGTCCTAGAGTGTGACGGATGAGGGTGTGCTGTGTCCTAGAGTGTGACGGATGAGGGTGTGCTGTGTCCCGGAGTGCGGCGGATGAGGGTGTGCTGTGTCCTGGAGTGTGACGGATGAGGGTGTGCTGTGTCCTGGAGTGTGACGGATGAGGGTGTGCTGTGTCTTGGAGTGCGGCGGATGGGGGTGTGCTGTGTCCTGGAGTGCGGCGGATGAGGGTGTGCTGTGTCCTGGAGTGCGGTGGATGGGGTGTGCTGTGTCCTGGAGTGCGGCGGATGGGGGTGTGCTGTGTCCTGAAGTGCAGCGGATGGGGGTGTGCTGTGTCCTGGAGTGTGACGGATGAGGGTGTGCTGTGTCCTGGAGTGTGACGGATGAGGGTGTGCTGTGTCCTGGAGTGTGACGGATGAGGGTGTGCTGTGTCTTGGAGTGCGGCGGATGAGGGTGTGCTGTGTCCTGGAGTGCGGCGGATGAGGGTGTACTGTGTCTTGGAGTGCGGCGGATGAGGGTGTGCTGTGTCCTGGAGTGTGACGGATGAGGGTGTGCTGTGTCCTGGAGTGTGACGGATGAGGGTGTGCTGTGTCCTGGAGTGTGACGGATGAGGGTGTGCTGTGTCCTAGAGTGTGACGGATGAGGGTGTGCTGTGTCCTGGAGTGCGGCGGATGAGGGTGTGCTGTGTCCTAGAGTGTAACGGATGAGGGTGTGCTGTGTCCTAGAGTGTGACGGATGAGGGTATACTGTGTCCTGGACTGTGACGGATGAGGGTATACTGTGTCCTGGAGTGTGACGGATGAGGGTGTGCTGTGTCCTAGAGTGTTGCAGATGAGGATGTTCTGGATACTGGAGCGTGGCGGATGAGGGTGGAGTGTGGTAGATGAGGGTGTGCTTGGTGTTGGAGTGTGGCGGATGAGGGTGTACTGGAACGTGGAGTGAGCTGGATGAGAGTGTGCTGTGTCCTAGAGTGTGGTGGATGGGTGTGTGCTGGGTCCAGGAGTGTGGTGGATGAGAGTGTACTCTGCCCTCGAGTCTGGCAGATGAGGGTGTACTGTGTCGTGGAATGTGGTGGATGAGGGTGTGCTGTGTCATGGAGAGTGGTGGATGATGGTGTACTGTGTCCTGGAGTGAGGCGGATGAGGTTGTGCTGGGTTCTCGAGTCTGGCAGATGAGGGTGTACTGTGTCCTGGAGTGTGGTGGATGAGTGTGTGCTGTGTCGTGAAGTGGGGTGGATGAGGGTGTGCTGTGCCCTGGAGTGTAGCGGATGAGAGTGTGTTGTGTCTTGGAGTGTGCCGGATGAGAGTGTGCTGTGCCCTGGTATGTGACGGTTGTGTGTGCTGTGTACTGGTGTGTGGTGGATGAGGGGGTAATGTGTCCTGGAGTGTAGTGGATGAGAGGGTACTGTATCCTGGAGTGTGGCGGATGAGTGTGTAATGAGTCCTGGAGCATGGCGAATAAGGGCGTACAGTGTCCTGGAGTGTGGTGGATGAGGGTGTTCAGCGTCCTGGAGTGTGGTGAATGACGGTGTTCTGGGTGTTACACTGTGGCGAAAGAGGGTATGCAGTGCCCTGGGGTGTGGCGGATGAGTGTGTAATGTGTCCTGGAGTGTTGCGGATGAGTGTGTACTGTGTCCTGGAGAGTGCCAGATGAGCGCGTACTGTGTCCTGGAGTGAGGTGGATGAGGATGTTCAGTGTCCTGAAGTGTAGTGGATAAGGGTGTACTGTGTCCTGGATTGTGGTGGATGAAGGTGTACTGTGTCCTGGACTGTTGCGGATTAGGGTGTACTGTGTGCAGGAGTGTGGAGGATGAGGCTACACTGTATCCTGTAGTGTGGAGGATAAGGGTGTTTACTGTCCTGGAGCGAGTTGGATGAGGGTGTACTGTGCCCTAGAATGTTGCGCATTAGGGTGTACTGTGTCCTGGAGTGTGGTGGATGAGGGTGTGCTGTTTCCTGAAGTGTTGTGGATGAGGGTGTGCTGTTTCTTGGAATGTTGTGAATGAGGGTGTGATGTGTCCTAGAGTGTGGCGGATGAGGGTGTGCTGTTTCCTGAAGTGTGGTGGATGAGGTTGTGCTGTTTCCTGAAATGTTGTGGATGAGGGTGTGATGTGTCCTAGAGTGTGACGGATGGGGGTGTGCTGTGTCCTGCAGTGTGGAGGATGAGGGTGTGCTGGGTACTGGAGAGTGGCGGATGAGAGTGTCCTGGGTCCTAGAGTGTGGTGGATGAGGGTGTGAGGGTTTTGTGAGAGTGCTGGTTGAGGGTTCGCATGGATTTTTTGAGTGGCGGGTGAGGGTGTGCTGGGTTCTGTGAGAGTACTGGATGAGGGTGTGCTTGATCCTGGAGTGTGGTGGATGAGGGTGTTCTGGTTCCTGTGAGTGTGGTGGATCAGGGTGTTATGGGTCCTTGAGTGTGAGGGATGAGGGTGAGCTGGATCCTGTGAGAGAGGTAGATCAGGGTGTACTTCGTCCTGAAGTTTGGTGGACAAGGTTGTTCTGGATCCTGGAGTGTGGTGTACCAGGGTGTGCATGATCCTTGAGCGTGTTGTACCAGGGTGTGATGGTTCCTGTTGGTGTGGTGGATCAGGATGTTCTGGATCATGGAATGTGGTAGATCAGGGTGTACTGGATCAAGTGAGTGTTGTAGATCAGTGTTTGCTATTTCCTGGAGTGTAGTGAATCAGGGTGTGCTGGATCCTGGATTATGGTGGATAAGGGTCTGATGGATCCTAGAGCGTGGTGGTTCAGGGTGTGCTGGTTCCTGTGAGTGTGGTGGATCAGGGTGTGTTGGGTCCTGGAGTGTGGTGGATCAGGGTGTGCTTAATGCTGGAGTGTGGTGGACGAGGGTGTGCTGGATGCTAGAGAGTGGTGGATGAGAATGTGATGGATCCTGGAGTGTAAGGACCAGGGTGTGCTGGATCATGGAGAGTGTTGGATCAGAGTGTGCAGGGTCCTGGAGTGTGATGGATCAGGGTGTGTTGACTCGTGGAGTGTAGTAGATCTGGGTGGGCTGGGTTTTGGAGTGTGATGGATGAGGGTGCGCTGGGTTCTGGAGAGTCATGGATAGGGTGTGCTTGGTATTGCAGTATCGTGGATGAGGGTGTGCTGTGTCCTGGAGTGTGGTGGATGAGGCTGTGCAGGGTTCTGGATTTTTGTGGATGAGGGTGTACTGTGTCCTGGTGTGTGGTGGATGAGGGTGTACTGTGTCCTGGAGGGTGGCGGATGTGGGTGTGCTGTGTCTTGGAGTGTGGTGGATGAGGGTGTGTTCGGTCCTGGAATGTTGTGAATTGAGGGTGTGTTGAGTTCTAGAGTGTAGCGGATGAGGGTGTGCTGTGTACTGGAGTGTTATGGATGAGGGTGTGGTGTGTCCTGGACTGTGATGGATAGGGGTATGTTGTATGCTGGAGAGTGGCTGCTGATGGTGTGCTATGTCCTGGAGTGTGGCGGATGAGGATGCGCTGGGTCCTCTAGTGTTTTGGATGAGGGTGTTCTTGGTCCTGCAGTCTGGTGGATAAGGGTGTGAGGATTTTGTGAGAGTGGTGGTTGAGGTTTCACATGATTTTTAAGAGTGGCGGATGAGGGTGTGTTGGGTCCTGTGAGAGTGGTGGATGAGGGTATGCTTTGTCCTGGAGTGAGGTGGATGAAAGTGTGCTTGATCCTGCAGTGTGGTGAATGAGAGTGTGCTGGATCCTGAAGTATGGTGGATGAAGGAGTGCTGGTTCCTGTGAGTGTGGTAAATGAGGGTGTGCTGGGTCCTTTGAATGTGGTGGATCAGGATGTTCTGGATCCCGGAGTGTGGTGGAACATGGTGTTATGGATCCTTGAGAGTGAGGGGAGCGGGTGTACTGGATCTTGTGAGTGTTGTGGATCAGGGTGTTCAGGATTTTTTAGTTTGGTGGATAAGGGGTTCTGGATCCTGTGAGTGAGGTAGATGAGGGTGTGCTGGATCCTGGAGTGAGGTGGATCAGGGTGTGCTTGATCCTGAAGTGTGGTGGATCCGGGAGTGCTGGATACTCTGAATGTGGTGGATTGGTTGCTCTGGATCCTGGAGTGTGGTGGACCAGGATGTGCTGGATCCTTTAGTGTGGTAGACCAGGATGTGTTGGTTCCTGTGAGTGTGGTGGATCAGGGTGTTCTGGATCCTGGAATGTGATGGCTCAGGGTGTGGGGATCCTAGATTTTGGAGGATTAAGGTGTGCTGGATCATGTGAGTATGGTGGATCAGGGTGTGCTGGATCCTGGAGCGTGGTGGATCAGGGTGTATTGGATCCTGTGGGTTAGGTGGATCTGGGTGTGCTGGATCCTGGAGTGTCTACCAGGGTATGCTGGATCAAAGAGTGTGGTGGATATGGGAGCTCTGGGATCTGGAGCGTGGCGGATGAGGGAATGCTGTGTCCTGGAGAGAGGTGGATGAGGGTGTGTTTTGTCCTGGAGAATGGCGGATGAGGGTGTACTGTGTCCTGGAGTGTGGCGGATGACTGTGTGCTTTGTCCTGGAGTGTGGTGGATGAGGGTGTGTTGGGTGCTAAAGTGTGGCGGATGAGGGTGTCCTATGTCCTGGAGTTTGGCGGATGAAGATGTACTGGATACAGGATTGTGGCGGATGAGGGTATGCTGTGTCCTGCGGTGTGGTGGATGAGGGTGTTCTGCGTGCTGGAGTTAGAAGGATGAGGGTGTGCTGGAACGTGGAGTGTGACGGATGAGGGTGTGCTTTGCCATGGAGTGTTGCCGATAAGGGTGTGCTGTGTCCTGGAACTCGGCGGATGAGGGTGTACTTTGTCCTGGAGTGTTATGGATGAGGCTGTGGTGTGTCCTGGAGAATGGCGGATTAGGGAGTATTGTCCTGGGATGTGGCAGATGAGGGTGTTCTGTGTCCTGGACTGAGGGAGATGAGGATGTGTTGGATAGGCGATTGTGGCGGATGACCGTGTGCTGCGTCCTGGAGTGTGGTGGATGAGGGTGTAATGTGTCCCGGAATACGGCGGATGAATGTGTACTGTGTCCAGGGGTGGGGCGGATGAGGGTGTACTATGTAATGGAGTATTGTGGATGAGTCTGTGCAGGGTCCTGGATTTTGGTGGATGAGTGTGTACTGTGTCCTTGCTTTTGGTGGATAAGGGTGTACTGTGTACTGGAGTGTGGTTGACGAGGGTGTGCTGTGCAATGGAGTGTGGTGGATGGGAAAGTGCTGTGCCCTTCAGTGTGGTGGATGTTGGAGTGCTGTGTCTTGGAAAATGGCGGATGAGGGTGTGCTGTGTCCTGTAGTGTGGCGGATGAGGGTGCGCTGGGTCCTCTTGTGTGTTGGATGAGGGTGTGCTGGGTCCTGGAGTGTGGTGGATGAGGGTGTGAGGGTTTTGTGAGAGTGGTGGTTGATGGTTAGCATGGATTTTTAGAGTGGCGGATGAGAGTGTGCTGGGTCCCGTGAGAGTGGTGCATGAGAGTGTTCTTTATCCTGGAGTCTGGTGGATGAAGCTGTGCTTGATCCTGGAGTGTGGTGGATGAGGGTGTGCTGGATCCTCGAGTGTGGTGGAGGAGAGAGTACTGGTTCCTATGAGTGTGGTGGATCAGGGTATGCTGGGTCCTTTGACTGTAGTGGATCAGGGTCTTCTTGATCCTTGTTACAAAAAACGCGATTCTAAAAGCTTAGAGATCTCCAGTGAATACTTGAAAGGACTGCCCTTCTAGCATCCACCCTGTTACTGGGTTTTCGTAACAAGTAGTCAGTATCCTTGTCCAATTATCCATTAAAATTCAGTATGGTTCAATAGCTTTTTAGGATTACAACTGGTAGGCTACTAACTAGAGAAATTAATATTTAATAAATTTATTAAGTCTATAAGTTGTCTAGAGGTATATTATCAAAGTAAATTAAATCACAGCAATCAAAATAAAATCAATCTCTCGAGTTCAATATTATTGTGCTGAAAGCACATATCACATTTATAATTCTTAAGTACCGTCAGGTACATTAACATTTAATAAGATATTACAAATATGTACAAGTAAGTGAGTGTATGTGTGTAAGTGCTCTTAAGTAGTTAGCTATGTCTCATGACTCGAATAAGACTTAAACAAGTGACTGACAAAGTCCTCAAATAAACTAACTTCTTGACCGACTGGCAACCCGAACAGTCTGCTTGAACAACAAAGAATGCTAAGCCCAATAGCAATGCAATATGCGACTGCGACACAATCAGGATCAAGGAGATAATATAACGACACTAAGTAGGGACCTTCTGCAGATCCTCCACCAAAGTTACAAAACTCCCATAATACTGAATCTATGTTCAGCATAGGTAAAACTGTGACTGTGACAATACACAGGAACCAGTACAAAATTAGGTCAGAAGCTATAGCTCGGGACCTGAGATGTTCAGAGTGTCTAAGAGACACACAACCTCAGTACAACGTCGAAAATCACTAAGTCTATACAATGTTCTGTGAACAAAGTTCTACAGAACTAACAAGAATAATGAGACAGACAATCTGTCCAACCAGCAAGCGAGTCTACAGCAGACTGAATACTTCACGAGAGGTGAGGACACCCCCCCCTCGATCACGTGATAGCTACGTGGACAACTGCAGCTCAGAAGCCGGCAGTATAACGAGCGACAAGCGATAATTACAGTAGTTTGACAATCAAGACTAACTGAGCACATATTATGTACATCCTAACAACATAAGTCAAATAAGAATATAAAGCAATATATTTACGATTTAGCTATTATCGCAAATATAAGCAATATAAAATTATATGAAAAGGTAATATACATTACATATATACATAATAATCTTTGTAACCCATTCAGGGGTTGCAACCCCCCCCCCCCCCCAACACGACAGAGGGTCGCACTAGGAGTTGCATTAATGTCTTTCACATTATTTCTGATTACTCATATCAATACAATTATCAATATAAATATTAATGAGTCTCTCTTGTGCCAAGCACCTCTACAATTTCACAGCGTCCGTCACTAGGATATGCCCCTAGTACTAGGGCAGTACACAGTATCGTATCTCTTCATACTCGTGGTTATGTACATCAGTGTAGAGACAGGATAGCGCTGACAAGGAGGGCACGTTGAGGCTCGATCATAGTAGAGGAGACTGCATTCCACTCTTAAGTAGTGGTTGTGGAATGCGAGGCAGTATGAACATCTGAGTATGAAACAGCTTAAGGTGTGTAGTGAGGGGGGGGTCTGCGACAGGACAGTGTTGCGTCACACAGTACATCACCCGCACCACACTACTCACTCAACACTCAGCTTGTCTCCTCACACAACAATACTGTGAATACATAAATATAATAATTAGACATGACATGAGTATATATAGTTAATATGGGCTGGAGGGATTAAGTTACTTTACTGAATTTGACATAGCAAGTAACAAAAGGTATTTGGGCATAAAATTACGTTAATTTAATGTAATTGATAATTATTAAGGACGAGACAGAGCGTCAGCAATTACATTACAATGACCACTTATGTGTTTTATACTAATAGAATAAGGTTGGATTCTGAGGGCCCACCTCATGATCCTAGCATTTTTACTTTTCATAGTGTTTATGTAGGTGAGTGGATTGTGGTCAGAAAAAACGTTAATTTTAAATGGGGAAGTGCCCAAATACACGTCAAAATGTTCCAAGGACACCACAAGAGCTAGAGCCTCTTTCTCAATAGTGGCATAATTTTTCTGGTGTCGTTTAAGCTTAGATGAATAGTAACATATAGGATGGAGAATGTCAGTGGATGTTGACTGTTGGAGTAGCACAGCACCCACTGCATAACCACTCACATCTATATGTAAAAAGAAGGGAAGATTGAAATTAGGACTCTTCAACACAGGAGCAGAGGATAGCAAGCGCTTCAACCTTTTGAACGAGTCTGAACAATCTCTAGTCCAGGTGAACTGAACTTTGCTACTAGTAAGCTCAGTGAGAGGAGCTGCAATCTGAGAAAAGTTTGGACAGAACCTGCGATAATATCCTGCCATGCCCAGGAATCTCTGTACTCCTTTCCTATCCTGTGGCACTGGAAATTCAGAAATTGCATGAACCTTAGCCTCAATAGGAGCAACCTCACCTTGGCCGATACAAAAGCCTAGATAGGTAATCTTGGCTTGACCAAAACTACATTTAGCTAAGTTAACAGTGAAGTTGTAGTGCGCCAGTCTCTCAAACAATGCTCTGAGACACGTCAAGTGCTGTTCTCACTCGTCACTGTACACCACTAAGTCGTCAAGGTAGGCTTCTACTCCTTCTAAGTTGTAGGTCAACTCGTTCATTATACGTTGGAATGAAGAAGCCGCGTTACATAGGCCGAAGGGGGTGACGAGGTAGTTAAACAATCCATCTTGAACAGTAAAAGCAGATATTTCTTGAGCACGTTCAGTAAGCGGGACTTGATAATAGCCTCGTAAGAGATCTAAACGGCTGACAAACTGGGCTCCTGACACACGGTCAATAAGGTCGTCAATGCGAGGTAGAGGATAACCATCAGGCAAGGTGACAGAGTTCACTTTCCTGTAATCAGTGCACATCCTGAAACTACCATCAGGTTTAGGCACTAAAATACAGGGAGATGCCCATGGACTTTTACTGCGCTCAATAAGTCCGTGAGATAACAGAAAATCAACCTCTTCTCTCAATGCTTTATGCTTTGTTGGACTCATCCTATATGGTGATTGCTTAATGGGTGATGCTCCCTGTACATCAACGTCATGTACACCCAGAGTACAACGCTTAGGAACATCACCGAACAATTCAGGGAAATGCAAAATCATGTTTTTAATATCACCAGCTTTATCACTCCCAAGGTTACTAAGAAAATCGTCTAGTGACTGTAGAGTCACTGAATTTTCTAAACGCACCTCTATACCTCTAGAGATGTCAGGTAGACTGACGTTTTCTTCCTCTGTCCTAGGAAGAATAGAAGTAGTAGGTAGAGGACTAGCGTAGTATGCCTTAAGCTGGTTAACATGGTACACATGATTAGATTTCTTTTTCCCAGGCGTACGTACCAAATAATTTACGTCGCTAAGCTTTTTCACTACTTCCAGGGGACCATCATACCTGGCTTGTAGAGCATGACCTGGTACTAATTTCCGAGCCATCACCTTATCTCCTGCTTTAAAAGAACGAGGGACAGCACGCTTGTCATAATGTTGCTTCATTCTAGCTTGGGCTGAAACTAGGTTTTTCGAAGCTAGCTCTCTAGCGGCTGTCAGATGTTGCTGCATTAATGAAGGTGAAGTACTCAGTGATGGATTTGATTTTCCTGTCCACACGTCTTTTAACACTGCGAGAGGACCACGCACTTGGTGTCCGAATATTAATTCAAACGGACTAAATCCGAGACTTTCTTGCTCACTTTCTCTCATAGCGAACAGAAGAAAAGGTATACCCTCATCCCAGTCTCTAGAAAAATGTTCACAATAAGCTCTCATCATGGACTTCAGTGTCTGATGAAATCTCTCTAGAGCCCCTTGTGACTGTGGATGATAACTGGTTGAAAGTACAGACTTTATTCCTAGGTGGGATAATGCTTCTCGAAAGATCTTAGAAGTGAAATTAGATCCCTGATCTGATTGTATCTCTCGTGGCAATCCAACCTGGGAGAAAAATTTCATCAGCGCTCTCACAATAGCACGAGCATTAATTTTTCTCATAGGAATAGCTTCGGGATAGCGTGTTGCAGCGTCCATAATAGTAAATAAGTATTGGTTTCCTAGTTTGGTTCTAGGCAAAGGACCAACACAATCAATAATAAGACGTGAGAATGGTTCACCATGCACGGTAATAGGAATGAGAGGCGCAGGTGGAGGTGTGTGCGCTGGCTTGCCTGTCACTTGACACACGTGGCAACGTCGCACATGATCAGCTACTGTTTCCTTCATCTTTGGCCAAGTAAAATGTTTTGCCAGTTTACCGAGTGTCTTCTTGACACCCAAATGTCCTCCTATGGGACTATTGTGAGCAAAATCAATGGCTTGTTCACGAAATGTAACTGGTAACACTGCTAGATGCTTGACTGTGATGGAAACACTATCAGCTGACAACTTACATGTATTTTTCTCCATCAGTACACCGTTACTATAATAGTAACAATTATCGAGATCCTTTGCTTCACTCTCAGTAACTGCTATATCTCTCAGTCTTTCCAGTGACTGATCAACAAACTGATCCTTGATTAAATCATCATGAGTTAGAAATTTAACGTCAGTTGTGTCCTGACTAGGTTGATGACCGGGGGGAGTCAGTGTTAATGATCCTGGGCGCAGAGCGTCACTAAACAACATATTCAAGCCCAAATCATCGTCATCAACTAACTCAACAGGAGACAAGGATGGTTGTTGAATCTTTGACATAGCTCTAGTAATTGCGCTGAGAGGAAATAAAATAGGTTTCTCTCTACAAGCTTCAATGGCATAATTATCATCAGTGTTATTATCAATCACAAGTGGTTCTTTACATATACCAGCATGAAGGATATCGTTCCCTATCAACAAGTCCACTGACCTGATGGGAAATACACCACTGGATATACCCACTGAAATATAACCAGTATAATAGCTTGTTTCAATATAAACTTTGTGCAGAGGCACTTTTATAACAGCCCCTCCATAGGCTTCTAACAATACATCTATCTTGCAATAGGTATCGTCAGTTATGGGCAGTACATCTTCTCTTAATAACGTGAGATAACTGCCAGTGTCTCTGAAAGAAATTATCTCAGTTAGATGTGATTCGTTAAATCCTACTTTATCTCTCGAAAAGTAAGGACTCATCGCTGAACGAATCTTTTCGTCAGATACACTTTCTGACGCTAGTCATCTATCCTGAGTAACATTATCTAAAACAGTAGGATCAGAGGCATTGCTAGGATTTTGGTGCCTTTGTTGCTCGGAAGAGGATACGACTTGAGTGGGGGCGCCAGCCGCACGACTGTTTCTCGTATCTCTTTCTAACTTATAGCAATACTCTCTAGTATGTCCTTTCCTGTTACAATAGGTACATTTAACTTTCTTCTCCTCGATACCAGATTTCTGTCTAGCCACAGAGACAGATTCAGGATTGTGAGTTTTCCTGGTAAAGGTACGAGAAGTTACAGTAGCAGGTACATCAGGCCGACAATGAGCAGCTGATTTAGGTTGCCAACTTCTAGGACAATTTTTAGTTACCTTGTTTCTCTGTGTTTTAGTACGTACAAGTTTGTGAGAAATCTCGTAATTGTCTGCTAATGCTGCAGTTTCCAGAATATCCGAGGTAGTATGATCGATCAGATATTCTTGTATGTCAGCAGACATACAGTTGTTAAACTCTTCGTGTAGTAACAACTGAACAAGGCTGTCGTAGTTGGTGCATTTAGCAGCTTTAGTCCATCTCTCAAATGCAACTTTTTTCTCACGAACAAACTCTACACAAGTTTGATCTTGTCGTCGTTGTAACGTACGAAATGCTCTTTGATAACTTACAGGTAACAAGTTATATGTCTCTAGAATAGGTTGTTTGACAGCGTCATAACTAATGTACTTAGCAAATGGTAAAGCAGCAGTACAAGTTTGAGCTCTTCCCGTCAACGCTGTATGCAGCAATGTTGCCCAGTGCTTACGTGGCCAGTTCATAGCACGTGCCTGGTTCTCAAACACATCAAAATAGGTGTCTAAGTCACTTTCAAAAAACTTAGGAACCATGGATGCAGCTTTCTGCACATTAAATGTGTCCTGTGATATATCAGTCTGTTGTCTTAACAGACGAACATTTTCTCTTTGGAAATCTTCTTCGTTCAATCTCCTCTGTGCCTCAATTTGTGCAGTCTGCAAAATAATGAGGCGTTCCAACCTCTCAAACTGTTCCTGAGAGATAGGACCAGTAGGTAATGGAGGAGTAGGGAAATTAACATGGTCTGGACGGTCCTTAGGTCGGACACTTGGTCCAGCCATCTCTAGAGTGTCTAGATCTGGTCTAGGATAAGTAGATACAGGTGTAGCATACACAGTACTAGCGTGAGGCTTAGTCATACCAGCTATACTCTGTACTATAGTGTCAGTGAAGGAAGGAGCCAGCGAGAACTGAGCTACACTAGGCTCGGACACTAGGCTCACTTCTGCCCTAGTTGCTCTTTCTTCAACTTCAAATAGAGCCATACTTCCTAATTGTGACACTAGGCTTTCTGAATCTGAATCATAATCAGACATCTCTGTATGAGCAGGAAACAATATATCTTTAATTAATGCTCTGACAGTTTCAGCAGTGTAATTCCTGTTATACGTCACACCGAGATACTTGGCTACTTGCCAACACGTCTTAAGTTTTAATGTACTTAACTCAGACAAAGTCAGAGTATCAATTAACTGTTACACTTTAGCATACATCACGAAAATAATTGTACTACGAGAGAGTGATTAGGGGAAACTATAATCCTAATAGGAATTTTAGTGTTAGTTGTCTTAGAGTTAGAACTCATAAACAGTATTTCCATCTCCTTGGATCAAGAGACTCAGTCAAGTATATACATCCAACTGGTATGTTGTACAAGACTAAACTCAAAGTCTTCAGATTAGGAAAGTACTCAAAGTGTTTGATCATAGAAGTACTAGTATGTCAAACTGGACAATTTCTAAAACACCTTGGATCAAGAGTCTCCCAGACAGGCCCCCATTTGTTACAAAAAACGCGATTCTAAAAGCTTAGAGATCTCCAGTGAATACTAGAAAGGACTGCCCTTCTAGCATCCAGCCTGTTACTGGGTTTTCGTAACAAGTAGTCAGTATCCTTGTCCAATTATCCATTAAAATTCAGTATGGTTCAATAGTGCTTTAGGATTACAACTGGTAGGCTACTAACTAGAGAAATTAAAATTTAATAAATTTATTAAGTCTATAAGTTGTCTAGAGGTATATTATCAAAGTAAATTAAATCACAGCAATCAAAATAAAATCAATCTCTCGAGTTCAATATTGTGCTGAAAGCACATATCACATTTATAATTCTTAAGCACCGTCAGGTACATTAACATTTAATAAGATATTACAAATATGTACAAGTAAGTGAGTGTATGCGTGTAAGTGCTCTTAAGTAGTTAGCTATGTCTCATGACTCGAATAAGACTTAAACAAGTGACTGACAAAGTCCTCAAATAAACTAACTTCTTGACCGACTGGCAACCCGAACAGTCTGCTTGAACAACAAAGAATGCTAAGCCCAATAGCAATGCAATATGCGACTGCGACACGATCAGGATCAAGGAGATAATATAACGACACTAAGTAGGGACCTTCTGCAGATCCTCCACCAAAGTTACAAAACTCCCATAATACTGAATCTATGTTCAGCATAGGTAAAACTGTGACTGTGACAATACACAGGTACCAGTACAAAATTAGGTCAGAAGCTATAGCTAAGGACCTGAGATGTTCAGAGTGTCAATGTGACACACAACCTCAGTACAACGTCGAAAATCACTAAGTCTATACAATGTTCTGAGAACAGAGTTCTACAGAACTGACAAGAATAATGAGACAGACAATCTGCCCAACCACCAAGCGAGTCTCCAGCAGACTCTCAGACAGACAATCTGTCCAACCACCAAGCGAGTCTACAGCAGACTGAATACTTCAAGGGAGGTGAGGACACCCCCCCCCTTTGATCACGTGATAGCTACGTGGACAACTGCAGCTCAGAAGCCGGCAGTATAAGGAGCGACAAGAGATAATTACAGTAGTTTGACAATCAAGACTAACTGAGCACATATTATGTACATCCTATCAACATAAGCTAAATAACAATATAACAGTCAAATAATAATATAAAGTCATACATTTACGATTTAGCTATTATCGCAAATATAAGCAATATAAAATTAAATGAAAAGGTAATATACATTATATATACATAATAATCATTGTAACCCATTCAGGGGTTGCAACAATCCTGGAGTGTGGTGGTTCAGGGTGTTATGGACCCTTGAGTGTGAGGGATGAGGGTGTCCTGGATCCTGTAAGTGCGGTGGATCAGGGTGTTCTGGATTTTGGAATTTGGTGAATCAGGGGTTCTGGATCCTGTGAGTGACTTAGATATGGGTGTGCTGAATCCTTGGGTGAAGTGGATCAAGGTGTACTTGATCCTAAAGTGTGGTGGACCAGATTGTTCTGGATCCTGGAGTTTGGTGGACCAAGGTGTCCTGTATCCTTGAGTGTGTTGGACCACACCAGTCGACTAACACCCAGGTACCTATTTTCTGCTAGGTGAACAGAACAATAGGTGTAAGGAAACGTGTCGAAATGTTTCCACCCGCCGGGAATCGAACCCGGGCCCTCCGTGTGTGAAGCGGGAGCTTTAGCCACCAGGCCACCGGGCCACCGGGCCTGTGAGTGTGGTGGATCAGGATGTTCTGGATCATGGAATGTGGTGGATCAGGGTGTGCTGGATCATGTGAGTGCTGTGGATCAGTGTTTGCTGTTTCCTGGAGTGTCGTGAGTCAGGGTGTGGTGGATCCTGGAGTGTGGTGGATCCTGGAGTGTGGTGGATCAGGGAGTGCTGGATCTTCTGTGTGTGGTGGATCAGAGTTTGCTGAGCCCTGGAGTGTGTGGACCAGGGTCTGCTTGATCCTAGAGTGTGGTGGATCAGGGTGCGCTGGGTCCTCGAGTGTGATCGATCAGGGTGTGCTGGATCCTGTGAGTATGGTGGATGACGGTGTGCTGGGTCCTGAAGTGTAGTGGGTCAGGGTGTTCAGGAATCTGTGAATGTGGTGGGTCAGAATGTGCTGGATGATGGAGTGTGGTGGATCAGGGTGTGCTGGATCCTAGAGCGTGGTGGATGAGGATGTATTGAATACTAGAGTGTGAGAACCATGGTGCGCTGGATCATGGAGTGGGGTGGATCATGGTGTGCTGGGTCTTGGAGTGTGAAGGATCAGGGTGTGCAGACTCAAGGAGTGTGGTAGATAAGGATGGGCTGGGTCCTGGAGTGTGGTTGATGAGGGTGGGCTGGGTCCTGGAGAGTCATGGATCAGGGTGTGCTGGGTATTGCAGTGTCGTGGATGAGGGTGTGCTGGGTCCTCCAGTGTTGTTGATCAGGGTTTGCTGGATGCTGGAGTGTGATGGATCAGGGTGTGCTGGGTCTTGGAATGTGATGGATCAGCGTGTGCTGGGTCATGGAGTGTGGTGGATCAGGGTGTGGTGGATTCTGTGAGAGTGGAGGATAAGTGTGTGCTGGGTCCTGGAGAGTGGTGGATGAGGGTGTGCGGGATCCTGGAGTGTGGTGGATGAGAGGTGTGCTGGATCCTGTGACTGTGGTGAATCAGGGTGTGCTGGGTCCTGAAGTGTGGTGGATCAGGGTGTGCTGGGTCATAGAGTGTGGTGGATCTGGGTTCAATGTATCCTGGAGTGTGAGGACCATGGTGTGCTAGATCCTGGAGTGTGGTGGATCAGGGTGTGCTGGGTCCTACAGTGTGATGGATCAGAGTGTGCTGGGTTCTGGAGCGTGGTGCATAAGTGTGTGGTTCATCCTGGAGTGTGGTGGATTATGGTGTGCTGGATCCTGTGAGTGTGGTGAATCATTGCGTTCTGCATCCTAGAGTGTGGTGGATCAGGATGTGCTGGATGCTGGAGCGTGGTGGATCAGGGTGTGCTGGATCCTGTGATTGTGGTGGATCAGAGTGTGCTGGGTCCTGGAGTGTGGTGGATAAGGGTGTGCAGGATTCTGCGAATGTGGTGGATCAGGGTGTGCTAGATGCTGGACTGTGGTGAATGAGGGTGTGCTGGATAATGGAGTATGAGGTCCAGGGTGTGCTGGATCCTGGAGAGTGGTGGATGAGAGTGTGCTGGATCTTGGAGTGTGGTGGATGAGGGTGTGCTGGATCCTGTGACTGCGGTGAATCAGGGTGTGCTGGGTCCTAGAGTTTTGTGAAACAGGGTGTGCTGGGTCATGGAGTGTGGTGGATCTGGGTTCGATGGGTCCTGGAGTGTACTCACCTATTTGTACTCACCTATTTGTGGTTGCAGGGGTCGAGTCCTAGCTCCTGGCCCCGCCTCTTCACCGGTTGCTACTAGACCCTCTCTCTCCCCGCTCCATGAGCTTTATCAAACCTCGTCTTAAAACTGTGTATGGTTCCTGCCTCCACTACGTCATTTTCTAGGCTATTCCATTGCCTTACAACTCTATGACTGAAGAAATACTTCCTACTATCTCTCTGACTCATTTGTGTCTTCAACTTCCAATTGTGGCCTCTTGTTTCTGTGTCCCCTCCCTGGAACATCCTGTCCTTGTCCACCTTGTCTATTCCACGCAGTATTTTATATGTCGTTATCATGTCTCCCCTGACCCTCCTGTCCTCCAGTGTCGTCAGGCCGATTTCCCTTAATCTTTCTTCATAGGACATTCCCCTTAGCTCTGGAACTAACCTTGTTGCAAACCTTTGTACTTTCTCTAGTTTCTTGACGTGCTTTATCAAGTGCGGGTTCCAAACAGGTGCTGCATACTCCAGTATGGGCTTGACATACACGGTGTACAGTGTCTTGAATGATTCCTTACTAAGGTATCGGAATGCTGTTCTCAGGTTTGCCAGGTGCCCATATGCTGCAGCAGTTATCTGATTGATGTGTGCTTCTGGAGACATGCTCGGTGTTATACTCACCCGAAGATCTTTCTCCTTGAGTGAGGTTTGCAGTCTTTGGCCACCTAGCCTATACTCTGTCTGTGGTCTTCTGTGCCCTTCCCCTATCTTCATGACTTTGCATTTGGCAGGATTAAATTCGAGAAGCCATTTGCTGGACCAGGTGTCCAGTCTGTCCAGGTCTCTTTGAAGTCCTGCCTGGTCCTCATCAGATTTAATTCTCCTCATTAACTTCACATCATCTGCAAACAGGGACACTTCTGAGTCTAACCCTTCCGTCATGTCGTTCACATATACCAAAAATAGCACTGGTCCTAGGACCGACCCCTGTGGGACCCCGCTCGTCACAGGTGCCCACTGTGATACATCATTACGTACCATGACTCGTTGTTGCCTCCCTGTCAGGTATTCTCTGATCCATTGCAGTGCCCTTCCTGTTATATGCGCCTGATGCTCTAGCTTCTGCACTAATCTCTTGTGAGGAACTGTGTCAAAGGCCTTCTTGCAGTCCAAGAAGATGCAATCAACCCACCCCTCTCTCTCTTGTCTTACTTCTGTTATTTTATCATAAAACTCCAGAAGGTTTGTGACACAGGATTTGCCTTCCGTGAATCCGTGTTGGCATTTATACTCTTGTTCCGTTCCAGGTGCCCCACCACTCTCCTCCTGATAATCTTCTCCATAAATTTGCATACTATACACGTCAATGACACAGGTCTATAGTTTAGTGCCTCTTTTCTGTCTCCTTCTTTGAAAATGGGAACTACATTTGTCGTCTTCCATACCTCAGGTAGTTGCCCAGTTTCCAGGGATGTGTTGAAGATTGTGGTAAGTGGTACGCACAACATATCTGCTCCCTCTCTAAGGACCCACGGAGAGATGTCCGGTCCCATTGCCTTTGAGGTATCGATGTCCCTTAGCAGTTTCTTCACCTCCTCCTCATCTGTATGTATGTCGTCCAACACTTGTTGGTGTATTCCTTGTTGGTGTCCCCATCTGGTCTGTCCCCCCAGAGTCCTTCCTGTCTCTACTGTAAATACTTCCTTAAATCTCGTGTTGAGCTCCTCACATACCTCTTGATCGTTTCTTGTGAGTTCTCCACCTTCTTTCCTCAGCCTTATCACCTGGTCCTTGACTGTTGTCTTCCTCCTAATGTGGCTATACAGCAGTTTCGGGTCAGATTTGACTTTCGATGCTATGTCGTTTTCATACTGTCGCTGGGCCTCCCTCCTTATCTGCGCATACTCGTTTCTGGCTCTTCTACTAATCTCCTTGTTTTCCTGGGTCCTATGCCTCCTGTACCTTTTCCATTCTCTGTTGCACTTAGTTTTTGCCTCCCTACACCTTCGGGTAAACCAAGGACTCGTTTTGGTCTTCCTATTATTTCTGTTTCCCTTGGGAACAAAACTTTCCTCTGCCTCCTTGCACTTTGTTGCCACATATTCCATCATCTCGTTTACTGATTTTCCTACCATTTCTCTGTCCCACTGAACCTCCTGCAGGAAGTTTCTCATACCTGTGTAGTCCCCCCTTTTATAGTTTGGCCTGTCCCCTTCAGTTCCTGTTACCTTCTCCACTTGTAACTCTACTATATAGTCAAAACTCAGAACCACATGATCGCTAGCTCCAAGGGGCCTCTCGTAAGTGATGTCCTCAATGTCTGAACTGCTCAGGGTGAACACAAGATCCAGTCTTGCTGGCTCATCCTCCCCTCTCTCTCTGGTTGTGTCCCTGACATGTTGATGCATGAGGTTTTCAAGTACCACATCCATCATCTTGGCTCTCCATGTTTCGGGACCCCCATGTGGCTCCAGGTTTTCCCAGTCGATCTCCCTGTGGTTGAAATCGCCCATTACCAGTAACTTTGCTCTGCTCGAGTGAGCTCTTCTTGCCACCTCAGCCAGTGTGTCCACCATCACCCTGTTGTTTTCTTCGTACTCCTCTCTTGGCCTCCTGCAGGTCTGTGGTGGGTTATACATCACTCCAATGACTACTTTATGTTCTCCGGACTGAATTGTACCTACAATGTAGTCTCTTTCTCCAATCATGTCCATGCCTTCCATTTCCTCAAATCCCCATTGGTGTTTTATGAGCAGTGCAACCCCTCCTCCCCCTCTACTCCTTCTATCTTTCCTCAGGATCTGATATCCTGTTGGGAAGATTGTGTCTGTTATCGTCTCAGCGAGTTTTGTTTCTGTGACTGCTATGATGTCTGGGGATTTTTCACTGATTCTTTCATTCCACTCCTCATGTTTATTCGTTATTCCATCCGCGTTTGTGTACCAAACCTTTAGTTTCTTTTCTATCATTGTGGTCATGCAAGTATATTGGGGTTGGGGGAGCGAGAGCCTTGGTGGGGGCCTATATGGGGCTGTGGTGTAGGTGGGGTTTGTGTTGATGGGGGTGGGGTCAGAATGCCCATATGGGACAGCTGTTGGGGTGAGGTTTGTGATATGGGGGTTGGTGGCAGAGGGAACAGTGAGTGGGTTGTAGTATAGGTTGCTCAGTTGCGTTGGGAATGTCGCGGGTGGAGTCTTTTGGTGGGAGATTCTGTGGGGTGTGTTTGCCCTTCCTCCTGTGTCTGGGTCCTGCTCATTTTCATTGCTTCTCGTTCCTCCTTGCGTCTCTGTACCCTCTCTTTCAGTGTAGTCCTTTCTTCTTGTGTTCTGTCGCGGTCGAGGTATACTCTCTGGTACCCCTCTTTGTCCCTCAGTCTTGCTTTCTCTTGCAGAATCCTGGTTCGAACTGATTCTTCCTTGAAAGTTACTCTGACAGGCTGTATCCTTCCACTCGCAAACCACCCAATTCTCTGAAAATTTGTCACCTGGGTCATATTGCCCTCCCCTATTGTTTTCATGATGCCTTCAATCATTTCTTTCTCCTCCTGTTTTATTTCTTCAAAGTTGGCCCCCTTGGCTTCTTGGAGCCCGCACACAAAAACTGACCTCGCCCTTTCCTCCTCCCACTGAGTCTCCATCTGCTTCCTCTGAGGCATTTTATTTCCTTCCATTGACATGTTCTTGCCTTCAGTCCCTGTCATATCTGAAACTTCTATTCTCAGTGAACTGTCTTTCCTGACCAGCTGTCCCTTGCTACTGCAGTTGGCTGTTAGAATCTCTGCATATAACAAACCTTCATTGTCTTCGGACCTGTCGCTTGATCTTAGTGTGCTCATCGTCTTTCCCCTGGCCCCACGTGGGTCTGATA
>NW_027195241.1:32500-75000 GCF_038502225.1 Cherax quadricarinatus
GCTGGATGAGGGTGTGCTCTGTCCTTGAGAGTGGTGGATGAGGTTGTGATGGATGCTGCAGTGTGGTGGATGAGGGTGTGCTGTGTCCTGGAGTGTGGCGGATGAAGGTGTGTTGTGTCCTGGAGTGTGGTGGATGACGGTGTGCTGTGTCCTGGAGTGTGGCGCATGAGGGTGTACTGTGTCCTGGAGAGTCATGGATGAGGGTGTAATGTATCCTGCAGTGTGGCGGATGAGGGCGTACTGTGTCCTGGAGTGTTGCAGATTAGAGTGTACTGTCTCCTGAAATGTGGTGGATGAGGGTGTGCTGGGTCCTGGAATGTTGTGGATGTCGGTGTGTTGTGTCCTAGAGTGTGGTGGATAGGGGTGTGTTGTGTCCTAGAGTTTGGTGGATGATTGTGTGTTGTGTCCTGGAGTGTGTTGGATGCGGGAGTCTTGTGTCCAGGAGAGTGGCGGATAAAGGAGTGTTGAGTCTTGGAGAATGGCGGAAGAGGGTGCGCTGGGTCCTGGAGTCTGTTGGATGAGGGTGTGCTGGGTTCTGGAGTGTAGTGGATGAGGGTGTGAGGGTTTTGAGAGAGTGGCGTTTGAGGGATTGAATGGATTTTTAGAGTGGCGGATGAGGGTGTGCTGGGTCCTGTGTGAGTGGAGAATGAGCGTGTGCTTTATCCTGGAGTGTCGTGGATGAAGGTGTGTTTGATCCTGGTGTATGTTGGATGAGGGTGTGCTTTATCCTTGAGTGTGAGGGATGAGGGTGTACTGGATCCTGTTAATGTTGTGGATCAGGGTGTTCTGGATTTTGGAGTTTGGTGGATCAGGGGTTCTGGATCCTGTGAGTGAGGTAGATGATGATGTGTTGGATCTTGGAGTGAGGTGGATCATGGTGTGCTTGGTCCTGAAGTGTGGTGGATCAGGGTGTGTTGAATATTGTGAATGCTGTGTACCAGGTTGTTCTGGATCCTGGAGTGTGTTGGACCAGGGTGTGCTAGATCCTTTAGTGTGGTTGACCAGGGTGTGCTGGCTCCTGTGAGTGTTGTGGTTCATGGTGTTCTGAATCCCGTAGTGTGGTGGACCATGGTGTTATGGATCCTTGAGTGTGAGGGATGAGGGTGCACTGGATCCTGTGAATGTTGTGGATCAGGGTGTTCTGGATTTTGGAGTTTGGTGGATCAGGGGTTCTGGATCCTGTGAGTGAGGTAGATGATGATGTGTTGGATCTTGGAGTGAGGTGGATCAGGGTGTGCTTTGTCCTGAAGTGTGGTGGATCAGGGTGTGCTGGATATTGTGAATGCGGTGCACAAGGTTGTTCTAGATCCTGTAGTGTGTTGGACCAGGGTGTGCTGGTTCCTGTGAGTGTGGAAGATCAGGGTGTTCTGGATCCTAGAGTGCGATGGATCAGGGTGTGCTGGATCATGTGAGAGTTGTGGATCAGGGTTTGCTGGGTCCATGAGTGTGGAGAATCAGGGTGTGCTGGATCCAGGATTGTGGTGGATCAGAGTGTGCTCGATCTTGCAGCAGGGTGGATCAGGGTGTGCTGGATCCTGGAGCGAGGTGGATCAGGGTGTGCTGTATCCTGTGTGAGTGGTGGATCAGATTTTGCTTTGTCCTGGAGTGTGTGTGGACCTGGGTGTGCTGGATCCTAGAGTGAGGTGGATCACGGTGCACTGGGTCCTGAAGTGCGGCGGATGTGGGTGTGCTGTGTCTTAGAGTGTGGCGGATGAAGGTGTACTGTGTCCTGGAGTGTGGCGGATGAAGGTGTACTGTGTCCTGGAGTGTGGCGGATGAGTGCATACTGTGTCCGGGAGTGTGGCGGATGAGGGCGTACTGTGTCCTGGAGTGTGGTGGATGAGGGTGTTCATTGTCCTTTAGTGTGGTGGATGAGGGTGTACTGAGCCCTGGAGTGTGGTGGATGAAAGTGTGCTGTGTCCTGGAGTGTTCCGGATTAGTGTGTATTGTGTCCTGGAATGTGGTGGATGAGGCTGTGCAGGGTCCTGGATTTTGGTGGATGAGGGTGTACTGTGTCCTGGATTTTGGTGGATGAGGGTATACAGTGTCCTGGAGTGTGGTAGACGAGGGTGTGCTGGGTGCTGGATGCTGGAATGTTGTGGATCAGGGTGTGTTGAGTCCTAGAGAGTGGGGGATGAAGGTGTACTGTGTCCTGGAGTGTGGCGGATGAGGGTATGCTGTGTCTTAGAGTGTGGCGCATGAAAGTGGGCTGTGTCCTGGAGTGTTGCGGATAAGGGTGTACTGTGTCCTGGAGTGTGGCGGATAAGGGTGTATTGTGTCCTAGAGTGTGGTGGATGAGGGTGTAATGTGTCCTGGAGTGTGGTGTATGAGGGTATTCAGTGTCCTGGAGTGTGGTGGATGAGGCTGTGCAGGGTCCTGCATTTTGATGGATAAGCGTGTACTGTATCCTGGTGTGTGGTAGATGAGGGTGTACTGTTCCCTGGAGAATGGTGGATGAGGGTGTGCTGTGTACTGGAGTGTGGTGGATAGGGGTGTGTTGTGTCCTGGAGAGTGGCAGATGAGGGAGTGCTGTGTCTTGGAGAGTGGCGGATGAGGGAGTGCTGTGTCATGGAATGTGGCGAATGATGGTGCGCTGGGTTCTTTAGTGTGTTGTATGTGGGTGTGCAGGGTCCTGGAGTGTGGTGGATGTGGGTGAGAGGGTTTTGTGAGAGTGGTGGTTGAGGATATGCATGGTTTCTAAGAGTGACGGATGAGTGTGTGTGGTGTCCTGCGGAGTGGTGAATGAGGGTGTACTGGGTGCTGGAGAGTGGCGGATGAGGTTGTGCTGGAACGTAGAGTGTGGAGAATGAGCGTGTACTGTGTCCTGGAGTGTGGAGGATGAAGGTGTACTGAGTCCTTGAGTGTTGCGGATTTGGGTGTACTCTGTCCTGGAGTGTGGTGGATGAGGCTGTGCAGGGTCCTACATTTTCGTGGATGAGCGTGTACTGTGTCCTGGAGTGTGGTGGGTGAGCGTGTTCTGTGTCCTGGAGTGTGGTGGACGAGGGTGTGGTGTGTCCTGGAGTGTGGTGGATGAGGATGTGCTGTGTCCTGGAGTGTGGAGGATGAGGGTGCGCTGGGTTACCTAGTGTGTTGGAGGAGTTTGTGCTGGGTCCTGGAGTGTGGTGGATGAAAGTGTGTTTTATCCTGGAGTTTGGTGGAAGAAAGTGTGCTTGATCTTGGAGTGTGGTGGATGTTGATGTTCTGTATCCTGGAGTGTAGTGGATTGAGGGTGTGCTTGTTCCTGTGAGTGTGGTGGATCAGGGTGTGCTGGGTCCTTTGAGTGTAGTGAATCACGGTGTTCTGGATCCTGGAGTGTGGTGGACCAAGGTATTTTGGATCCCTGAGTGTGAGGTATGAGGGTTTGCTGGATACTGTGAGTGTGGTGGATCAGGGTGTTCTGGATTTTGGAGTTTGGTGGATCAGAGGTTCTGGTTGCTGTGAGAGAGGTAGACGAGTGTGTGCTGGATCCTGGAGTCAGGTGGATCCGAGTGTGTTTGGTTCTGAAGTGTGGTGCATCAGGGTGCACTGGATACTGTGAATGTGGTGGATTAGTTTCTTCTGGATCCTCGAGTGTGGTGGACCAGGGTGTGCTGAATCCATGAGAGTGGTGGAGGAGAGTGTGCTGGATCCTGAAGTGTGCTGGATCAGGGTGAGTTGGATCATGTGAGTGCTGTGGATCAGGGTATACTGGGTCCTTGAGTGTGGTGGATCAGGGTGTGCAGGATCCTGGGTTGTGGTGGATCATGGTGTACTGGATCCTGGAGCGTGGTGATTCAGGGTGTGCTGGATCCTGTGACTGTGGTGGATCAGGGTGTGCTGGACCCTGAGTGTGTGGTGGATCCGAGTTTGTTGGGTCGTGGAGTGTGTGGACCAGGGTGTGCAGGGTCCTAGAGAGTGGCGGATCACGGTGTGCTGGGTCATGGAGTGTGATGGATCAGGGTGTGCTGGATCCTGTGAGTGAGGTGGATCAGGGTGTGCTTGATGCTGGAGTGTGGTGTCTGAGAGTGTGCTGGATCCTGGATTGTGGTGGATGAGGATGCGCTGGATCCTTTGAGTGTGTGGACCAGGGTGTGCTGGATTATGGAGTGTGGTGGATGAGGGTGTGCTGTGTCCTGGAGTGTGATGGATCAGGGTGTGTTGGGTATTGCAGTGTGGAGGTTGAGGGTGTGATGGGTCATGGAGGGTGATGGATTAGGGTATGCTGAGTCCTGGAGTATGGTGGATCAGGGTGTGCTGGGTCCTGGAGTGTGGTAGATCAGGGTGTGTTGGGTAATGGAGTGTTGTGGATCAGGGTGTGCTGGCTCCTGGAGAGTGGTGCATCAGGGTGTGCTGGGTCCTGTAATGTGGTGGATCAGGGTGTGGTGGATTCTATGAATGTGGAGGATAAGGGTGTGCTGGATCCTGGAGAGTGGTGGATGAGGGTGTGCTGGATCCTGTGAAAGTGGCGAATCAGGGTGTGGGGGATCCTGGAGTGTGGTGGATCAGGTGTGATGGGTCCTGGAATGTGATGGATTGGGATGTGCTGGGTTCTGGAGCGTGGTGGATCAGGGTGAGGTGGATCCTGGAGTGTGGTGGATGAGGGTGTGCTGGGTCCTATGAGTGTTGGATCAAGGTTTGCTGCATCCTGGAGTGTGGTGGATCAGGATGTGCTGGGTTCTGGAGTGTGTTGGATCAATATGTGCTGGGTCCTGGTGTATGGTGGATCAGGGTATGCTGGATCCTGGAGTTTGCTGGATCAGGGTGTGCTGGATCCTGGAGTGTGTTGGATCAGGGTTTGCTGGGTCCTGGAGTGTGGTGGATGAGGGGTTGCTGTCCCTTTAAGTGTGGTGGATCAGGGAGTGCTGGGTCCTGGAATGTGGTGGATTAGGGTGTGCTGGGTCCTGAAGTGTGATGGATGAGGGCGTGCTGGGTCCTGGAGTGTGGTGCATTAGGGTGTGCTGGGTCCTGAAGTGTGATGGATGAGGGCATGTTGGGTCCTGGAGTGTGGTAGGTGAGGGTGTCCTGGGTCCAGGAGTGTCGTGCATTAGGGTGTGTTGTGTCCTGGAGTGTGGTGAATGATGGTGTGCTCGGTCCTGGAGTCTGATGGATGATGGTGTGCTGTGTCCTGAAGTGAGGTGAATGAAGTTTTTCTGTGTCCTGGAGTGTGGCTGACTGGGGTGTGTTGTCCTGTAGGGTGACGGATGAGGGCGTACTGTGTCCTGGAGTGAAGAGGATGAGGGTGTTCATTGTCTTGAAGTGTGGTGGATGAGTGTGTTCAGTGTCCTGGAGTTTGGTGGATAAGGGTGTGCTGTGTCCTGGAGTATGTTTGAAGACAGCCTGAACTGTCTGCACAGACAGCTTATGCTGTCTGTCAGCTTAGTTCATATTTCGTGGCACTCAGGTGCTGCCCTCTGGCCTGCCCAGATGTAGACAGCCTGTACTGTCTGCACAGACAGCCCATGCTGTCTGCCAGCTTAGTTCATATTTCGCGCTATGCTGGTGCTGCCACCTAGGCCTTGCCACTTCAGTATGCCCAGACTTGCCTCGCTCTCACTCACACAGCGGCCTGGCATCAACACACAAGGCCTCCCAGCTCTCTCTCGTGGGATGGCCCTGCCCGGGCCATGGGCATAACACACAAGCCTGTGTAACCCACCACTACTTATCAATAAAGAAAGAAGCCTCCGAAGACGTATATCATTTAACCACCCGCTACCAGAATACTAAACAAGCCCGTAATAAATGGTGACAGCGGTGGGATTCGAACCCACGCCTCCGAAGAGACTGGTGCCTTAAACCAGCGCCTTAGACCGCTCGGCCACGCTATCTTCTTCACTTCATCACCCTACACAAGAAGCATCCGTCTCTCAACGAGTTATCCTGATGTCGTGTCTGCACGTTTGAGCATCCAGACACAGGTACAAGCAGGATCCAGCCGAAATTTGCCGAAATTCTCCGAGAATTGTAATGGCGTCCCAGTGACCCTACGCTGTTTCTCAAGTCACGTGTTCAGCGTCACTTGTATGTTGCTGTTGTTGTTCAGCTCAGCACAGCTGTTTCAGCAAGCCAGAGGTGAGTTTTGTGGTGATTTCTGCGTCCAGTGTGAGCTTCTCCACGTGTTTGTGGGTGGAGGAGGAGGAGGAATGGCCAGATGCCTGCCCTGCCATACACTCACGCACGCTCCTCGCCACCACACTACCATACACCACTGCCCACTCCCTCTGCTGTGTTTTCTGCTGTTTTTCATATAAATTCATTGCCAGTGCTGTGTATCCGAGTGCCCGAGGCCACTCGAAGCTACGTGGATCACGACGTCACGTGGGTATGGACGATGTCACGTAGACCTACAAAGCCACGTGAGTTACCAGATGTCCCAGGCCTCATGCTGTGGTCTGCTGCCCGCATCACATCGACGCCACCCACGATGCTGCCCGACTTCATGACGTCACGATGTCTGCTGACGTCACCTCACGATGTCTGCCTGACGTCACCTCGAGATGTCTGTTGACGTCACTGCTGCTGACGTCACCTTGCGACATCACGCCTGACATCACATGATGTCACATCGAGTGTTCTAGTAATTATTTCAGTATTGTCTAGAAGATTGAGAGAAGATATATGTCGTGTGTTAATTAATTCCTCTCAGTCAGTGTTCTCACATTTTAGTATGTCTTAGTCAGTTTTATGCGCAGAAAAGCATCATTTGCTAGTTAAGCCATGTTGTACCGTATGTACAGCAGTGTGTTTGTAAGTTTTCTGTGTGTCCAGTGAGGTCTGTGGTCAGACCCTTGAGTAGCACCACTGTGCTAAGTCACCCGCGTGACCAGTGTTTGACAGCTGATTTCTCAGCCCTGAGCGTATGAGCCCCCTTGTACAGAAAGCTTTTATGCTCGTCGCTCGTGTTGTTCTGCAGAATCGTACCTGCTACGATTCCCATCGAGATTTGTTTCACTTCACCTCCAGACCATCAGAGTGCAGTTATATGTAGAGAAACAAGTCTGGGGACGCTTAGGCTAACCTCTGCTATAGCTCCAACTGTCGAGAGATGATACTCGTCAAGCCGCAGCCAGCCCTGTCGGCAGGCGCTGTGTCAGCCTCGTGTCACAAGCTTCAGTGAGCAGCCTGCACAAAGAAGATGTCACTTTGACTGCTAGCTCTCTCACTGCAGTCTGGTGTATGATGTTACGACTCCCAGATGTTTCGCCCAGTCGTCTCTGCCACGACTCGCTCCACAACTCGCTCCACGCTCGCCGGCAGTGACAGCCCAGCGACAGTACCAGTCGAGAAGTGTCCTGAGTCGCTTGCCAGAAGTCCTGCCCAGTTGCCGAGTTTTGTCGACGCCTCACTCGAGGGCACCAGCATGTCGTGCCCCAGGTTGAGTGAAAACCTGCAGCGACTCCTACGATGTCTGCTTCACCGTTCCAGAGGAGACCGTACCCTGTTACGTCACAGCTCAGCCGCAGCGATGTCTCCCGTGTTGCAGTATCTGTCCAGACGCAGGAAGGCGTGCAGTGATGCCCATCGACGCTCACTGCCTATGACCACGATGTTTAGCACACCCCACATGTTTTTTTCTTCCCTCCCTGTAGGAAGTTTTTTTTTCCATGTCCATATGTATATATATGTTTTTATTTTGTGTTCTGTGCCCTGTTCCTACGAGAGAGAGACCGAGTTTCTTTTACTACCAGTATTGTCGCGTCGGGACGACGCGCGGTAGGTGGCCGAGCGTATGTAGACAGCCTGTACTGTCTGCACAGACAGCCCATGCTGTCTGCCAGCTTAGTTCATATTTCGCGCTATGCTGGTGCTGCCACCTAGGCCTTGCCACTTCAATATGCCCAGACTTGCCTCGCTCTCACTCACACAGCGGCCTGGCATCAACACACAAGGCCTCCCAGCTCTCTCTCGTGGGATGGCCCTGCCCGGGCCATGGGCACAACACACAAGCCTGTGTAACCCACCACTACTTATCAATAAAGAAAGAAGCCTCCGAAGACGTATATCATTTAACCACCCGCTACCAGAATACTAAACAAGCCCGTTATACAGATCAGTGGGAGCTGGTCCCACTCGCTCACTCACTCAGCGGCCTTGAAGCAGCCAACAAGTCTACTCCCTCTCTCCTTCGTGGGCATGGCCCTCCCGGGCCATGAGCACTTAACACACAAGCCTGTGTACCCACCAAGACTTTTCAAATAAAGTAAGAAGCTTCCGAAGACGTTTATCATTTACTCCCCGCTACCAGAATCACCAAATAATCTCCGTTATAAATAGTGGGAAGCGGTGGTCTCAGCAAGTGTTGGCTGCTATGTAATCTCTTGCATCTCCACTGTCTCCTCTCTCTAGCTCATCAAAATTGCTTTGGTTTTTGAACAGCAGTGCCACTCCTCCACCCCACTGTTCCCTCTGTCTTTCCTCAGGATCTTATATCCCATTGGAAAGATGACATCTGTTATCATACCTGTGAGCTTGGTTTCTGTGAGAGATATGATGTCCGGTGATGCCTCTTTGACTCTGTCGTGCCACTCCCATTTATTTGTTATTCCATCAGCGTTTGTTCAGTTTCCTCTCCAACACTGTGTTTTGGGGGTCTGTGAGGGTGGGAGACCTGGTAGCGTATTCTGTAGCTGAGTGTTGGGTGGGAGCTGTGAGTATGGATTGAAGTTTGTGTTGGGATGGTGTGATAGATTATGGGGTTCTGAGGATGGTTCTATGTGTCCTCTCCCTCAGCTGCTATCATTCTGTTTGTGTTCTGTCTCTCTCTAGGAACACCCTCTTGTATTCTGCCAAGGACTTCAACCTTGGTTTCTCTTGGAGGATCGTGTTCTGCACTGTTTCTGTCCTGAAAATCAGCTTGATCGGTCGTTTTCTCCCCTTCAAGTACCCCACTATTCTCTGAAAATTTATGCTCTCATCTATGTCCTCTTCACCTATTTCTGTGATGATGTTCTCAGTCCCCTTTCTTTCTGCCTGCTGCTTTCAGTGTGTGGCCTTCACTCACTATCCTGAAGCCCATGAATAAACATTGGCTTTGCCATTTCCTCCTCCCATTGCCTTTCCCTCTGTGACTGATTCCTGTTTGTACATGACCATTTTCTCCTTTGTTTTTTCCAGTAGCTCTTGGTAGCATGGTCGTGCCTCTGCATTTGACCTATCACCCTCTCCATCTGTGCCCAGCTGCTTTCCTCTTTCACTCATTGGCTCTGCTTGGCAGGCTGATATGAATTTAGCATAAGTTATATCTCCATCCTTCCTGTTCGGCCTACCAGCTTCATATGCTGTGTCTTCTCTGGTCAATACCTCTGTAATTCGCTTCAGCCTGTTTACCTCTTTTTCTAGGACTCTTATCCTGGTTACTGCAGTTTTGACTTGTGACTCCCAATTCTTCTTCTCCTCCTTCAACCTCTTTTCCAAATTCACTGACATCTCCATCTCCATTTTTGCAGAAAGCTCTCCTAGTTTACTCTCCCACTCTTGTTCCATCCTTTTGCACTGTTCCTCAATTCACTCCACCCTACCAGAGCCATTCTCTCTGATCCCTGGTTCCTTTGAGTCCCCACCATTATTTTTTTTGTGGGAGAGAGACAAGGGAGAGGAAAGAGTGAGTGTGAGAGAGAGAGAGAGAGAGAGAGAGAGAGAGAGAGAGAGAGAGAGAGAGAGAGAGAGAGAGAGAGAGAGAGAGAGAGAGAGAGAAAGAGAGAGAGAGAGAAAGAGAGAGAGAGAGAGAAAGAAAGAGAGGAGGAAGGGGAAGGTAGGAGGAGAGAGAGAGAGAGTGAGAGAAAGACAGTGAGAGCAAGAGAGAGAGAGAGAGGAGAGGGGAGCATCTAATATTATATCTCTTTTGTGCTATGTACTAGCATCTGGGTGCTTTATAACAACGTGACTGGTACAATGCAACACAGTGATTTGTGTAACATCTTCCTTAAGTGAAAAAGTGGATAGCATAAACAGTGTTTATTAAGTGATAGTGAGAAGGCAATACTTCCAGCTTGCCGGCCCACTGCCTGCGCTCACCCTCCCTCACTACCCACCCCATCATAAAAAACCCTCGATACCACCACCCACCCTCTCTCTCTCTCCTGTGAACTTCATTGCAAACCTACAACGCCTCCTCTGGAATGACTTCGCATCGCAAAAAAAAACAAGAATATCTACGCTATCTGGCTATTGTCCCAGTAGTTACTGCAGTGTTAGTGGGTATACCACAAGGGACAAAACACTTCTTAGGTGTAAGGAGCCTACTTGTTCCAACTACTGCCACACAGATTGCATTCCAGAAGAAGAATTTTGTTGCAGCCAGGTTGAAAATTTCAGAAAATTAAAGGATATCCATAATCCTGTGGTGTATGTGGATACAAGTCTGGAGCTACAAGAGGAAGGTTCAGAAGTACTACCTCAGGGACTCCTGTCGAAAGATCAAGACTGCCCTCATCGGCTGTGTTGTAATGTCACAGCTAAGATAATCCATCATAGGGAAGCACTTCATGAGCTCCTCAAATCATTAGATAAACTTCAGGCTATTGTAGAAGGCCAGTGCAAGCTTACATCAGGTGACATAAGCTGCTCAGCTGATGGTGACACTATTGACAAAGACTGGAAGTCCCACACTGAGCTTAACTCAGGAGTAAATAACTGGTGGAATTCTGTCATCGCTAAGGCCCCACAGATTGACAGAGTTCAAACCACTACCTTTGGGAATTCTAACACAATTCCTCTGACCACCACAGAGGAAATAAATCCTCTTCCCAGCAACGAAGCAATTCTTGGATCTGTTAATTCTCCTACATCTGACATCTCTACTTCAGCCACTGCCAGTACACTAGACAGGGCACATACCATCTCTGATGCTACACCTGTCAGCACACCTACCGACACTATTCCAGCATCTGGCAGCAGTGCTTCATCGGCAAGTTCTGAGTCAGGATTTTCTCTACCAGAGATTGGTGCAGTTAATAATCAGGGTACTATCACTGCACCTGAACACCTACTGTGCCAAAGTGCGAACAGCAGGGACACAACTGTTAGAAGTGGTACAGGACGGGGTAGAGTACGTGGAAGAGGACGTGGATGACGAAGACATCTACAGCCGTATCACCCTACACTAACACAGTCTCAGCGGCAGAACCTGAGGAAAAATCAGCAAAACACAGGAGGTGCAACAAATAATAGTCCACCCCTCCCAGGCACCTAGGCAGTGCTGTCGCTGTCACCGGAAGGGGCATACCACCAACAACTGCCTGCGAGATACCAGATGCAATTACTGCTACAAGAAAGGACATCAGGAGGACCAGTGTAGGAAGAAAAAGGAACTTGACAGACAGGACCACGTGTTTAGAGGCCTGTTCTCGGAACAAACAAGCAGGATCTCTGAATAGGTGAACACTCTCACACGTCACCCACTCAGCTACTCCTATCTCAGCCCAGCAGGTGGTATTGTGCCTTATACAAGACCACAGACCTACATCCCTGCAGCTGCCTCAATACCCTACCTCTCTCAAGTGAAGGCACCTTACATGCCTTACACACCCACCACCTCAAGCTGACCATCAGCATCCTGTCGGCCAACATTAGAGGTTTCATTACTAATGTTGGAGAGCTCACACACATAGTTTTGTGAACACTCGACGTCCCGACATGATAGCTGTTGTTGAAACATTTTCGGACTACAGGACTCCAGAAAATTTTGCAAGAATTGCTGGCTACACCTCATGGATGAGAAGAGACAGGCAAGGGCCAGGAGGCGGTGTTGCTGTGTGCTTCTCTAAAAGTGCATATGCCAAGCATATTGATGTTGCCACCCCTACTCATCTTGAAATGATGTTCTTCAAGCTCTGCATAAACACTAGTATCTCTGTACTAGCATGTGCAATGTACAGACCTCAGTGGCAACATGCAGACCCCATCAACTTCCTAATGGAAAATATGTACTCCCTTCTGCTACAACACAACTGTCAACATATCATAATTGTTGGTGACCTCAACCAACACCTTATACAGAGGGACTTTGATGACCTTTTTGCAGTATTTGACATGAGAAACTTTGTTGATTTTCCTACTCACATCTCTGGCTCCTCCTTTGACCCAGTAGTGAGTGATCTGGCAGAAGGTCTAGTCACTTGTCAATCCTCCGGCTACGTTGGATCATCTGACCACAAGGCCGTTTTTACGACACTTAAGATCCCAACAGAACGAGGTGAGGGGTCACGAACGCACAACCTGGCTATGGGAAAGAGGTAATTGGCCAGCTCTTTGCTCTCACCTCGCCACCACGGATTGGAATGCTCTGTTCTAAGGGGATGTTGGCAACCAAGTGAAAGCCTTCACTGGGCACATCCTTAATCTACAGCAAGAAAACATTCCTCATCGGCAATATGTGACGAAGTCTACAGATCAGCCTTGGTTAGCTACAAGAACTGTGTCAAAACCGCTAATGGTGACAATAAGACAGGAGGAGGTGCATTTCCTTCTTAAATCACTTGATCAAGAAAAGGCTGTGCGCCCAGACAAGTTGAGCCCAAGATTGCTGAGAAAATGTGCAGACCAGCTAGCAGCACCTCTAACTCGCATCTTTCAGCAGTGCCTAGTACAGTGTAAATGGCCCTCTCTGTGGAAAGAGGCAAATATAGTCCCTGTTCACAAAAAGAACATAGCAGAAATCAGCAACTACAGACCAGTGTCACTCCTGTCAATCACTGGTAAGATCCTTGAGACAATAATCTCAAGACAAATGACAGAGTTTTTTGACTACCTCTCGCTACTTTGTGAGCGTCAATATGGCTTCAGGAAAGGTTACTCTGCTGCTGATCTGTTGTTACACCTCTCCACTAAGTGGCACCAGATGAATCCAAAGTCAGCTGTGTGGTAGCACTGGACATTGCTGGTGCTTTCGACAGGGTGTGGCACCAGGGCCTCTTAGCAAAACTTCAAGCACTGGGAATTGCAGGTTCTACACTATGTCTCCTCAGTGATTACCTTCATGGTAGATCTCTAAGGGTAGTTCTCGATGGAACAGAATCAGCAAGACATCCTATAGGGGCAAGTGTTCCACAAGAAAGCGTGCTGGGACCATTGTTTTGGAATGTCTACTTCAATGACCTTCTTCATCTCATCCCAGAATCACAAGCATATGCAGACGACTGTACACTGACATTCGCTTATCCAAGAGAAGAAATGCCAGCTGCTCTAAGCTACATCAATCACCAGCTCATAGCTATATCAGCTTGGGGAAATAGATGGCAAGTAACATCTGCACCTGAGAAAACACGAATGATGATGGTCTCCAGGCACCATGATGGTAATGCCGGCGCAGTAGTAAGGATGAATGGGAGGGTGTTGGCACCTGGGGAAGAAGTTGATATCCTTGGGGTGAAATTTGACTCCAAACTGACCATGAAGAACCATGTAAATCTTGCAAACAAGGCAGCCAGGAAGCTTAGAGCACTTCGCCGTATCTCGCATCTGCTTGACAGTTGGGGTTGTAAGATTTTGTGCTAGGCACAAGTATGCTCACACCTTGAGTATGCTCCACTTTCTTGGTTTGCCTGCCCTCTCTCATCTGCGACTGCTTGACAGAGTAGAGAACAGAGCAAGACGTCTCATCTCTCGCCTGGACCCATCCTGGATAGATCTGTCATTTCAGCAGAGCCTTCAACACAGGAGGGATGTGGGTGGCCTTACTGTTATGTACAAGGCCAATATATTCAAAGTACCACACTTGGATCCACTTCGAGGACAGCGTGAAACAAGCTTCTATGCCACAATACAGGCAGAAAGCAGCAACTTCACTCTGGCTGTACCTTTCTCCAGGACATCACTCCATCTGAGATCATATACCCAGGATAACTGGAGTATGGAACACATTCGTACAGCATAATGATGTCACTTAGATAAAGTCAGTTGATCAAATGAAAATGCTGGCCCACAGATGGCTCCAACTTCATACTGTTCCCAACTTGTATGTCTCATAACAATAAAAATGCTTTCAAATGAGCTGATGTAGGTAACAGCTCTTAGCTCGCCAATAAAGTTAGGAATCCTTAACCTGTAAATAGCCTGTCAATAAAGCTAGGGATCCTTAACCTTGTCAAACCCTGTGTGAAAAAAAAGAGGGGAGAGGGGGAAAGAGGGGAGATGGAGAAAAATGGGGAAAGAGGGGAGAGAGAGAGAGACACATAGGTATATGGTGTATATGGACTTCAGTAAGGCTTTTGACAGGGTCCCACATCAGAGACTATTGAGGAAAATTAAGGCACATGGGATAGGAGGAGAAATCTTTTCTTGGATAGAGGCATGGTTGACAAATAGGCAGCAGAGAGTTTGCATAAATGGGGAGAAATCAGAGTGGGGAAGCGTCACAAGCGGTGTCCCACATGGGTCAGTGTTGGGCCCCCTGCTGTTCACAATCTACATAAACGACATAGATGAGGGCATAAAGAGCGACATAAGCAAGTTTTCCGATGACACCAAAATAGGCCGTCGAATTCATTCTGACGAGGACATTAGAGCACTCCAGGAAGATTTGAATAGACTGATGCAGTGGTCGGAGAAGTGGCAGATGCAGTTTAATATAGACAAATGCAAAGTTCTAAATGTTGGACAGGAAAATAACTATGCCACATATAAACTAAATAATGTCGATCTTAATATTACGGATTGAGAAAAAGATTTAGGAGTCCTGGTTAGCAGTAATCTGAAACCAAGACAACAATGCATAAGTGTTTGCAATAAAGCTAACAGAATCCTTGGCTTCATATCAAGAAGCATAAATAATAGAAATCCTCAGGTTGTTCTTCAACTCTATATATCCTTGGTTAGACCTCATTTAGATTATGCTGCACAGTTTTTGTCACCGCATTACAGAATGGATATTAATGCTCTGGAAAACATACAAAAGAGACTGTGTTAGTGTAGGGTGAGACGGCTGTAGATGTCTTCGTCATCCACATCCCCTTCCACGTACTCTATCCCGTCCTCTACCACTTCTGACAGATGTGTCCATGCTGTTCGTACTTTGACACAGTAGGTGTTCAGGTGCAGAGATAGTTCCCAGACTATTAACTGCACAATCTCTGGTGGAGAAAATCTTGACTCAGAACTTGCCGATGAAGCACTGCTACCAGATGCTGGAATAGTGCCGGCAGGTGTGCTGACAGGTGTAGGATAAGAGATGGTATATGCCCTATCTAGTGTACTGGCAGTGGCTGAAGTAAAGATGTCACGTGTAGGAGAATTAATAGATCCAAGGATTGCTTCGTTGCTGGGAAGAGGATTTATTTCCTCTGTGGTGGTCAGAGGAATTGTGTTAGAATTCCCAAAGGTAGTGTTTTGAACTCTGTCAATCTGTGGGGCCTTAGCGATGACAGAATTCCACCAGTTATTTACTCCTGAGTTAAGCTCAGTGTGGGACTTCCAGTCTTTGTCAATAGTGTCACCATCAGCTGAGCAGCTTATGTCACCTGATGTAGGCTTGCACTGGCCTTCTACAATAGCCTGAAGTTTATCTAATGATTTGAGGAGCTCATGAAGTGCTTCCCTATAATGGATTATCTTAGCTGTGACTTTACAACACAGCCGATGAGGGCAGTCTTGATCTTTCGACAGGAGTCCCTGAGGTAATACTTCTGAACCTTCCTCTTGTAGCTCCAGACTTGTATCCACATATACCACAGGAGTATGGATATCCTTTAATTTTCTGAAATTTTCAACCTGGCTGCAACAAAATTCTTCTTCTGGAATGCAATCTGTGTGGCAGTAGTTGGAACAATTAGGCTCCTTACATCTAAGAATTATTTTGTCCCTTGTGGTATACCCACTAACACTGCAGTAACTACTGGGACAATAGCCAGATAGCGTAGATATTCTTGCTTTTTTTGCAATGCGAAGTCATTCCAGAGGAGGCGTTGTAGATTTGCAATGAAGTTCACAGGAGAGAGAGAGGGTATGTGGTGGTATCGAGGGTTTTTTATGATGGAGTGGGAAGTGAGGGAGGGTGAGCGCAGGCAGTGGGCCGGCAAGCTGGAAGTATTGCCTTCTCACTATCACTTAATAAACACTGTTTATGCTATCCACTTTTTCACTTAAGAAAAATGTTACACAAATCACTGTGTTGCATTGTACCAGTCACGTTGTTATAAGCACCCAGATGCTAGTACATAGCACAAAACTCTCTCTCTCTCTCTCTCTCTCTCTCTCTCTCTCTCTCTCTCTCTCTCCTTGCACCTTTCCCTTCTTTCTTTCCCTTCTTTCTTTCCCTTCTTTCTTTCTCTCTCTCTCTCTCTCTCTCTCTCTCTCTCTCTGTCTCTCTCTCTGTCTCTCTCTCTCTCTCTGTCTCTGTCTCTCTCTCTCTCTCTCTCTCTCTCTCTCTCTCTCTCTCTCTCTCTCTCTCTCTCTCTCTCTCTCTCTCTCTCTCTCTCTCTCTCTCACTCTTTGCTCTCCCTTCTCTCCCCTCTACAAAAAAAATAATGGTGGGGACTCAAAGGAACCAGGGATCAGAGAGAATGATTCAGGTAGTGTGGAGTGAATGGAGGAACAGTGCAAAAGGATGGAACAAGAGTGGTAGAGAAAACTAGGAGAGCTTTCTGCAAAAATGAAGATGGAGATGTCAGTGAAATTGGAAAAGAGGTTGGAGGAGGAGAAGAAGAATTGGGAGTCACAAGTCAAAACTGCAGTAACCAGGATAAGAGTCCTAGTAGAAGAGGTAAACAGGCTGAAGCAAGTTGCAGAGGTATTGACCAGAGCAGACACAGCATATGAAGCTGGGAGGCCGAACAAGAAGGAAGGAGATATAACTTATGCTAAATTCATATCAGCCTGCCAAGCAGTGCCAATGAGTGAAAGAGGAGAGCAGCTAGTCAGGGTAGGTCACATTCACTTAAGGAAGAAACACGACAACTGACCTAGTAGCACAAGCTAATCAGGTCCAGTTCACATCCACCCACACCCACTCATGTATTTATCTAACCTATTTTTAAAACTACACAACGTTTTAGCCTCTATAACTGTACTTGAGAATTTGTTCCACTCATCCACAACTCTATTACCAAACCAGTGCTTTCCTATATCCTTCCTGAATCTGAATTTTTCCAACTTAAACCCATTGCTACGAGTCCTGTCTAGGCTAGATATTTTCAGTGTGTGGGTTGCTGTAGGTTACTGTGAGGGTGGGGTTTGTGGTGAGGGGGATGGGGGAGAGGGTACATTGTGTGGGTTACTGTGGGGGTGGGGTTTGAGCTGAGGGGGATGTGTGGGTTACTATGCGGGTGGGGTTTCTGCTGAGGGGGATGTGTGAGTTACTGTGGGTTTCTGTGGGAGTGGGGTTTGTGCTGAGGGGGCTGGGGGCAGAGGGTACAGTGAGTGGGTTTTGGGTTAGATTGTTTGATTGCTTTGGGATTGCCATGGTTGTGTTCCTTCTGTGGGCGATACTGGAGGGGGTTGTGCTTGTTCTTCCACCTGGGCCTGATTTCTACTGCTCCCCACCTTCCTTGCCTCCCATTCCTCCTTGCGACGTTGCACCCTCACTTGCAGTATAATCCTTTCTTTTTGTGTTCTGCCTCAGTCCAGGTACACACTCCAGAACTCCTGATTGTCCCTTAGGTGTGCTTTCTCCTGCAGGATCTGGTTTCGAGCTGACTCTGCCTTGAAAATCACTTTGACTGGATGCTTTTTTCCTGTCGCAAATCATCCAGTTCTCTGAAAATTTGTCAACTGGGTCATGTCGTCCTCTCCTATTGCTTTCATGATGTTCTCAATCGTTTTTTCTCCTCTTGTTTCCTTGTGTCATAAGTTTCCCCATCTACTTCTTGGAGCCCATAGACAAAAACGGCCCTCTCCCTTTCATCCTCCCACTGTACTGCCATGAGCATCCTCTGGTACAAATTAATTCCTACCATTGACACGTTGCTTCCTACTCCCTCTTCCCTATCCAGTACCCCTGTTCCTGGACATGGCAGTTATCCATTAGAGCCTTTGTGTATAGCCTAGCTCTCCTTCATTGCCTTAAGTCCTCTCATTAGTTCCTGCTGTTCTCCCTGCCTCTACCCGGGCCCCCCTTGGGTCCGAGAGAGTCATTGCATACAGTATATCACCTGTGTTCCCTACTGTCCCTTCATCGATGACTGATGTTCCAGTCTTGGTGTTCTGGCTGTACTGTCTTTTGGTTCTTTAGGCTGTTTCAGACATTTTAGTACTTCTACTAAGCTCTGTATCTTAGCTTCAGCTGCTGTGATTTGTATTTCCCATTTCCTGCTCTCCTCAGCTATTTTCTCTTCCATTTTCTTGCCGAGCTCTTCCAGCCTCCTCCCCCACTCCTCTTCTCTTCTCGTGAGCTCTGCCTCCCAGTCTTCTCTCCCAGGTCCAACCCTCGCTTCATCCACCATTCCTCTGGTTCTCTGTCTGGGTTTCTGGTGACCCATGTTACTTTTCCACAGAAGGAAGAGCTTATGCCAAGCGTACTGTGTGGAGGGAGGGTGTTTGCTGTGGGGAGGGAGGAGGGATTTGTTGTGTGAAGAAGGGGGAAGAGGCAGGGAGGGGAAAAGGATAGCGAGCTGGAGGGGGGACAGCAGCAGAGGGAAGAGAGATGGGGGAAAGTCTAAGGGGGACAGAGGGACAGGGGGAAGAGCAAATGGGAGAGGGGAGTAGAAGGAGTAGGGAGGATGAGAAGGAAGATGAAGAGGGAGAGAAAGTGGGATAAAGAAAGAGAGATAGTGTGATTGAATGTGAGTTAGAGAGAAAGAGAGAGGGGGGTGTTAGAGTGTGTGGAGTGTGTGAGTTGGATAGGATCAGCCTTTAGTGTGCTTGCAGGCCTAGGAGGTGAGGGGAGAGGGAGGAGGAGAAGGAAGGGGAGGTGAGGTGGGAGATGGAGGAGGTATAGGTGGAGGAGGATAGAGAGAGATAAAGAGTGTGATTGAGTGTGAGTGAGCTAGAGAGATAGAGAGAGGGGAAGAGGATAGAGAAAGAGAGACAGAGAGTATGATTGAATGTGAGTTAGAGAGACAGAGAGGAAGGGGATGTTAGAGTGTGCGGAGTGTGTGAGTTGGGTAGGATCAGCCTTTATTGTGCGTGCAGGCCTAGGAGGCGAGGGGAGAGGGAGGAGGAGAAGGAAGGGGAGGTCACAGGGGAGGAGGTATACAAAGAGGAGGTGAGGGGGGAGATGGAGGTATAGGAGGAAGAGGAGCAGGAGGAGGGAGGGATAGTGGAAAGGAAGAGAGGGAGAGAAAGTGGAATAGGAGATGGAGAGAGAGAAAGAGAGAGATAGAATAGATAAAAGGAAAGAGAGGGAGAGAGTGAGAGGGAAGAGAAGGTGAAGGGGAGGACGTATAGGAGGAGGAGCAGCAGGAGGAGGAAGGGATAGTGGAATAGGAGAGAGAAAGTGGAAAGGAGAGAGGGAGAGAGAGAAAGAGATAGAAAGAGAGATAGGAGGTAAAAGGAGAGTGTGGGTGAACTGTGGGTGTTGGAGTGGGTATGTGAGATGTATCCGTTAGGGTAGGACTACAAGTGTTTGTGTGTGAGAATTTATGGCCCTCTTATTTTCACGTGTGTGTGTGTGTGTGTGTGTGTGTGTGTGTGTGTGTGTGTGTGTGTGTGTGTGTGTGTGTGTGTGTGTGTGTGTGTGTGTGTGTGTGTGTGTGCGTTACTATCCTGCCACCCGAGCCAGCGAGGGGAGAGGGAGGAGGAGAGAGAGGGATAATCTCACTGTCAGGCTTTTGGGCCTATCCTAGGCTCTCCACATGCATACTGCTATGTACTGCCTGTCTTTGCACCTACTCATGTATACCTGGAGTTATACTTACTGAGTAAATGCGTGTGCACTTACTCGTGTATACCTGGATCTATACCTGGAGTTGTACATACTTAATGAATAAACAATATTAGTGTTAGTTGCCCATCCCTACTGCCCGTGCGCACACTACAGTGCCTGTGGTCTCCACCTTTATTCCCCTCCCACAGTTCTACTCCTCTGTTTAGTGATTAGTGACCTAAGTATGATATTCAGCCCTCCAGAGCCGGGTATATCACCCACAGGGTATATGACTGTCATGCAACCACAATAAGGCTATACGTTACGTCTGGCAGGCCCACACTGCTCTGCTTATGCATTGGAAGATGCTTCCATTCTGGCTCCTCTTCTATTTCTTCTTCACTGTATTCACTAAACACTGTATTCACTAACTCCTCTATCACTGTATGCACTATACACTGGAGTCACTAACTCAACCATCCTTATCTCTTATCTCCCTGGCTTGGGTCACATTTATTCTGCTTGAATTTTGGTATTGGGATGTGGCAATACCACCTACACCAATACTAGGCCTATGGCCATTCCACTCTCTCTTGGCACTGGTTCAAATTGTTTTCATATGTCTGTATCCTTCACCTCCCTTTTCTGATTGAAACAGATCGAGTATCATTTCTCGGGTTGTTCATTGACACTGTCAACTTTCAACGAACTTGGCAGTGGCTTTGATGGGCCAATAACTACTAAAGATTCACGAACGAAAACGAACTGTTGCTCCCGCACACACACACACACGCGTGTGTATTTGTGTGTGTGTGTGTGTGAGTGTGCGTGTGTGTGTGTGTGTGTGAGTGTGTGTGTGTGTGTATGTACTCACCTAATTGAACTCACCTAATTGTGGTTGCAGGGGTCGAGACTCAGCTCCTGGCCCCGCCTCTTCACTGATCGCTACTGGATCCTCTCTCTCTCTGCTTCCTGAGCTTTGTCATACCTCTTCTTAAAACTATGTATGGTTCCTGCCTCCACTACTTCACTTGCTAGGCTATTCCACTTGCTGACAACTTTATGACTGAAGAAATACTTCCTAACGTCCCTGTGACTCGTCTGAGTCTTCAGCTTCCAGTTGTGACCCCTTGTCCCTGTGTCCCCTCTCTGGAACATCCTATCTCTGTCCACCTTGTCTATTCCCCGCAGTATCTTGTATGTCGTTATCATGTCTCCCCTGACCCTTCTGTCCTCCAGTGTCGTCAGTCCGATTTCCCTTAACCTTTCCTCGTACGACATTCCCTTGAGCTCTGGGACTAGCCTTGTTGCAAACCTTTGTACTTTCTCTAACTTCTTGACGTGCTTGACCAGGTGTGGGTTCCAGACTGGTGCTGAATACTCCAGTATGGGCCTAACATACACAGTGTACAGTGTCTTGAACGATTCCTTATTAAGGTATCGGAACGCTATTCTCAGGTTTGCCAGGCGCCTGTATGCTGCAGCAGTTATTTGGTTGATGTGTGCCTCCGGTGATGTGCTCGGTGTTATGGTCACCCAAAGGTCTTTCTCCATGAGTGAGGTCTGTAGTCTTTGTCCACCTAGCCTATACTCTGTCTGCGGTCTTCTTTGCCCCTCCCCAATCTTCATGACTTTGCATTTGGCTGGATTGAATTCGAGAAGCCAGTTGCTGGACCACATGTCCAGCCTGTCCAGGTCTCTTTGCAGTCCTGCCTCATCCTCGTCCGATTTAATTCTTCTCATCAACTTCACGTCATCTGCGAACAGGGACACTTCAGAGTCTATTCCTTCCATCACGTCGTTCATATATATCAAAAATAGCACTGGTCCTAGAACTGACCCCTGTGGGACCCCGCTCGTAACAGGCGCCCACTGTGATACCTCTTCACGTACCATGAGTCGTTGCTGCCTCCCTGTCAGGTATTCTCTTATCCATTGCAGTGCCCTCCCTTTCACGTGCGCCTGATCCTCCAGCTTCTGCACTAATCTCTTGTGGGGAACTGTGTCAAAGGCATTCCTGCAGTCTAGGAAAACGCAATCTACCCACCCCTTTCTCTCGTGTCTTATTTCTGTTACCTTGTCATAAAACTCCAGGAGATTTGTGATACAAGATTTGCCTTCCATGAACCCATGCTGGTTTTCATTTATAATCTTGTTCCTTTCCAGGTGTTCGACCACTCTCCTCATGATAATCTTCTCCATGACTTTGCACACAATACATGTCAGAGACACAGGTCTGTAGTTTAGTGACTCGTTTCTGTTTTCTTTCTTAAATATGGGGACTACATTAGCTGTCTTCCATTTCTCAGGTAGTTGCCCAGTTTCAAGGGATGTGTTGAAGATTGTGGTTAGAGGCACGCACAGCATCTCTGCTCCTTCTCTAAGGACCCATGGGGAGATGTTGTCGGGTCCCATCGCCTTTGAGGTGTCAAGGTCACTTAAGAGCTTCTTCACCTCCTCCTCAGTTGTTCGTATGTCATCCAACACTTGTTTGTATGTTCCCTCTTGATGTTCCCTTCTGTGCTGTCTTCCCACAGCCCTTCCTGTCTCTACTGTAAAAACTTCCTTAAATCTCCTGTTCAGCTCCTCACATACCTCCTGATCATTTCTTGTGAGTTCTCCACCTTCTGTTCTTAATCTGATCACCTGGTCTTTGACTGTTGTCTTCCTCCTGATGTGGCTATACAACAGTTTCGGGTCAGTCTTGACTCTCGATGCTATGTCATTTTCATACTGTCGCTGTGTGTGTGTGTGTGTGTGTGTGTGTGTGTGTGTGTGTGTGTGTGTGTGTGTGTGTGTGTGTGTGAGTGTGTGTGTGTGTGTGTGTGTGTGTGTGTGTGTGTGTGTGTGTGTGTGTGTGTGTGTGTGTGTGTGTGTGTGTGTGTGTGTGTGTGTGTGTGTGTGTGTACTCACCTAATTGTACTCACCTAATTGTGGTTGCAGGGGTCGATACTCAGCTCCTGGCCCCGCCTCTTCACTGATCGCTACTGGATCCTCTCTCTCTCTGCTTCCTGAGCTTTGTCATACCTCTTCTTAAAACTATGTATGGTTCCTGCCTCCACTACTTCACTTGCTAGGTTATTCCACTTGCTGACAACTCTATGACTGAAGAAATACTTCCTAACGTTCCTGTGACTCGTCTGAGTCTTCAGCTTCCAGTTGTGACCCCTTGTTCCTGTGTCCCCTCTCTGGAACATCCTATCTCTGTCCACCTTGTCTATTCCCCGCAGTATCTTGTATGTCGTTATCATGTCTCCCCTGACCCTTCTGTCCTCCAGTGTCGTCAGTCCGATTTCCCTCAACCTTACCTCGTACGACATTCCCCTGAGCTCTGGGACTAGCCTTATTGCAAACCTTTGTACTTTCTCTAACTTCTTGACGTGCTTGACCAGGTGTGGGTTCAAGACTGGTGCTGCATACTCCAGTATGGGCGTAACATACACAGTGTACAGTGTCTTGAACGATTCCTTATTAAGGTATCGGAACGCTATTCTCAGGTTTGCCAGGCGCCCATATGCTGCAGCAGTTATTTGGTTGTGTGCCTCCGGTGACGTGCTCGGTGTTATGGTCACCCCAAGGTCTTTCTCCCTGAGTGAGGTCTGTAGTCTTTGTCCACCTAGCCTATACTCTGTCTGCGGTCTTCTTTGCCCCTCCCCAATCTTCATGACTTTGCATGAAGAGGGACACTTCAGAGTCTATTCCTTCCATCATGTCGTTCGCATATATCAAAAATAGCACTGGTCCTAGAACTGACCCCTGTGGGAACCTGCTCGTCACAGGCGCCCACTGTGATACCTCTTCACGTACCATGACTCGTTGCTGCCTCCCTATCAGGTATTCCCTGATCCATTGCAGTGCCCTCCCTGTTACATGCACCTGATCCTCCAGCTTCTGCACTAATCTCTTGTGGGGAACTGTGTCAAAGGCCTTCCTGCAGTCTAGGAAAATGCAATCTACCCACCCCTCTCTCTCGTGTCTTACTTCTGTTACCTTGTCATAAAACTCAGCAGGTTTGTGATACAAGATTTGCCTTCCATGAACCCATGGTGGTTTTCATTTATAATCCTGTTCCGTTCCAGGTGTTCCACCACTCTCCTCCTGATAATCTTCTCCATGACTTTGCACACAATACATGTCAGAGACACAGGTCTGTAGTTTAGCGCCTCGTTTCTGTTTCCTTTCTTAAATATGGGGACTACATTTGCTGTCTTCCATTTCTCAGGTAGTTGCCCAGTTTCAGGGAATGTATTGAAGATTGTGGTTAGGGGCACGCACAGCATCTCTGCTCCTTCTCTAAGGACCCATGGGGAGATGTCCGGTCCCATCGCCTTTTTTGAAAGGGCCAGAAATCTCCCTCCGCACCCAAGAGGATCTCAGCACCGCAAGTAGCGCAGATGCAGCATGGAACCCATGCCATACCCTACCCATCATGCCAGTAAACCAGCAATCCGGGATAGCAATCTCACATCTGCCTAGCTACCTCGGTGGACAAAAGAGAGGGCGGCTGGATATCTGCCACAAAGCATACCTCCTTCGGCCACCACCCTTGGAATCTGATAGGTGGCTTCCAGAGATACACCCGTCACCCGAGAGACACCCAAAGCCACCCTCCGGGATACCGGAGAGGGATCGGGGCATCCCCAGGCAATGCAGATTCCACGGCAAACTACGCCACCGCCAAGAACCTCAACAGAATGGGATGGACCTCAGTACTCTTTCCCCTACCTAGGAACTAGCGCGCCCGTTGGAAAAAAAATCCCAAAGGCCAAAAGGAAGTGGCAAAAGGGAGGGGTGGGGAGGAGGAGGAAAGGAAAAAGGGGAGGATGGGGAGGATGGGAGAGGGAAGGGGGGATTAGGGGATAATTAGGTTCGGTCTGAGGAAGGAGACCGACAGGTCTAATTCCTCAGACCAAGAGCCTCTTCACCACAACAAGGAGCCCGCCTTGAAGAGGATTCAGACACTAGATGTCTGACTCATCTAGGCGGCATACCCCAATGTAACACGTTATTTGCAATACACGTTTAGCTATGCACGGCTCGACTGCAGAATATGCACATACAATAGCAAGGCTGATACACAACAGCAAATCCGACTTCAAAATATGCACAACAGCAAGATTGACCGCAGCTAATAGCAAGCTGTCAACGATCATACAATAGCAGGCTGACCATAAAACGCAAGGCTCACACGCAAAGTCTCATAAAACGTTGGCAAAGCTAAAGCAATGCCAGACAGCAAGCTACACAATGCTCCTGCTCCAGCATCACCCTAGGCTCAACTCAAGCTCTAAGTCCAGCTCCAGCACAGCTCCAGCTCTCGGACAGGCTACCCATATTACAACCCAGGAATTCAAATGCCTGTTATCCTGGGTGTACAGGGAGCAAAATAAACACAGCAGAAAAACTTTTGACTTATATTACCCTTTCACCAAGTAAGAACAGAAGTATGTACATTATATATACTATGCACAACAATAGGTATTAGTGCACACCAATTTAAGCAACAGCAGAATAGATGCCACTAGAGAGCAGACTGTGCTTCAGCCAGGTCTAGAATGGAAATGACAAGGGCAGACAGGTGGATGGTGCCCACAACACTTCTGGGATTGCCAGAACCATCTTCGCATTGGCTGAACCTGGGTACTGATCGAACGACGGGGCCCCATCGTCCGACCCTAGTACTGGTTCGCTAGCTGGGGAAGAAAACCTTTCAATGAGAGTGTGTAATTGTGCCGAATAAAGCTTACGTACACTCTTTGCATTGCACAGATACCATAGAGTCAATAAAAAAAATCACACAGACCAATTTTATAGAGGTATGGGTGTGTGTGGGAAACAATCAAGCTGCTGTACAAGGGTTAAAAACAGCAGATATTACTGGGATGCCTCAGGGATATGTTTAATAGATAATATTCAAAATAAAGTTGCTAGTAAAGGTAAAGCATTTGATCAACAAACAAAGAGTCACTAAATAACAAAAAGGCACAATACCGTGACTGGAACGATACACAAATAACCCGCACATAAAAGACAGAAGCTTACGACGACGTTTCGGTCCGACTTGGACCATTGACAAAGTCACACTAACAGAGGAGGAGCAGGACGGCTATATATAGGCAGGAAGAGGTGGAGGTAGTAGTAGTGGTAGTAGTAGTAGTAGTAGTAGTACAAGAATTGTATATAATACCGACAGGATGAAATGACACATGCACAACACCCGGGCATCCCCACCGTAGACGTTTCGCCATCCAGCCAGCCACTGGATGGCGAAACGTCCACAACAAAGACAACCAGACGCCGCACATGTGTCTAATTTCATCAGTAGATGTAGTAGAAGAAGAAGAGGTAGTAGTAGTGGTAGTGGTAGAAGAGGGAAATAAGGAAGACGAGCCAGTCAAATACAAAGGAAGGGGAGCACTGCAAGAGAGCTAGAAACCCACAGAGGGAGAGCAAGCGCACCGAGGTGCGTGAAAGGGGAAGTGGTGAAATAAAATAAAGAAGGAACAGAAACACGAGACAGGAGAGAGAAAGACAACCCAGAGGAGAAAAGGAGAGAGGAAAGGGGAAGAGGAAGAAGAAAAAGAAGAAGAAGAAAAAATGAGGATTCAGGTTAAGTCACGGGTGTTCTGAAGTTTGGAGCATTTTACAATGTAGTGGGAGAGGAAGGCATCTACAGAGACGAAGCCAGGGCTAAGGTTCATACAAGGAAAGTTGTGTATAAGAGAGGATTCAACTAAACGGCGACTGTTCGAGTTGGAAGTAGGGAAGACAGTTTTAGCAGAAGACCAGTCAATAGGATGGCTATGATCTCTGACGTGACAGAAAAGAGCATTGTTAGTGTCGGCAAGCCTAACACTATTTTTGTGCTCCCTAAGTCTGTCAGAAAGAGATCGACCAGTTTCTCCAAAGTATTGAAGAGGACAGGAGGAGCAAGAAATAGAGTAGACACCAGGAACATCTGTAGAGGGAGGAGAGGTATGAACGAGATTAGTGCGAAGAGTGTTAGTCTGGCGGAAGGTAAGCTTGATGTCTAAGGGACGGAGAGAATTGTTGAGATTAGAAAGACCGGAAATGTAGGGAAGGCAGAGGATAGAAGAGTTCCCATGAGTAGAGAGTTTGGGAGAGAAGAAATTGCGTTTAGCACGTGAGAGGGCAGAGTCTATGAAATGGGAAGGGTAGCCAAGACGGGAGAACGAATTATAAAGAGTGGAAATTTCTGCTGGAAGGAACTGAGGATCACAGATGCGGAGGGCACGGAGAAAGAGGGAGATAAGAACACTTTTCTTGACAGGGGAAGCATGATAGGAAAAGTAGTGAATGTACATGCCACTGTGCATAGGTTTACGGTAAACGGAAAAGGAAAAACCTGTATCTGAGCGGTGGACATGGACATCAAGGAAAGGAAGTAAGGAATTAGATTCCCATTCAGCTTTAAACTTAATGGAAGGGGCAAGATTGTTAAGAGCTTCAAGAAAAGGTTGGAAGAGACTGGAGTCATGAGGCCACAGAGCAAAGATGTCATCCACATAGCGGAGCCAGAGTGAAGGTTGCACATCGAGGGTAGGAAGAAGAACAGTCTCGAAGTATTCCATGTAAAGATTAGCAAGGACAGGAGAGAGAGGAGAGCCCATAGCGACACCGAAGGTTTGGGAATAATATTTCCCTTGGAAGGAAAAGGAGTTAGAGTCCACACAGAGGCGGATCAGATCAAGAAAGACATCAGTGGGGATAGGGAGATGAAGAAACCCTTCATGGGCCTTCTCTCTAAGGAAATCAAGGACATCATCAAGAGGGACATTGGTGAAGAGGGACTCAACGTCAAGACTAAGCATCTTACAGGTTGGGAGAGAGCGAACCCGTTCAATGAAGTCTTGAGAGTGACGGAGGTGGGCAGGAGAAAAAGTACCAAGAAAGGGAGTGAGGGTTTTGGCCAGCCAAGAAGCAAGAGAATAAGAGACAGAACCTCTAGAGGATATGATAGGACGAAGAGGAATATCAGGTTTATGAGTTTTGGGAAGGCCATAGAAATAGGGAAGAGAGGGACAGATGACACGAAACCGTTGAACAAGGTCAAAGTCAGGAGGACAGAGGTCGGAGAGAGTCCTTAGTTTTTTTGTTGAAAGTTCTCTTGATGCGATCAAGAGGGTTGGAAACGAGAGGAGTGTAGGTGCGTGAGTCAGAGAGCAAGACATCAGCTTTACGGAGGTAATCCTCGCGATCAAGGATAACTACCGAATTACCTTTGTCAGAAGATAGTATGACAATGTTAGTGTTAGATTTAAGAGAAGAAAGGGCAAGTTGGTAACGGCGTGGAAGGTGGTGATTCTTGGAAAACAGACTAACAAGAGCAGGAAGGAGAGCACCACGAAAAGTGGACAAGTCAGGAAGATTACGGAAGCGAGATTGACGAAAGGAATCAAAAGAGCTAATCAGGGAAATACCAGCGCGAGGAGTAGGCGAAGTGGCAAAGGAAAGACCAAAACCAAGAAGTTCAAGCTCATACTGAGAGAGTGAGACAGAAGACAGATTAGTAACACAGTCAGTGAGGGAGAATTTAGACCAAGGGCTAGCTGAGATGAGACGTTGAAGTTTATTTTGTAGTTTGGAAGAATGAATTTGCGCATTCAGGCGAGCAGTGTCAAAGGCAATGGTAGAGAGAAGGTTACAGAGATCCTGTGGTAGAGCCGCAAAGAGAGCACGTTGACGTTGACGGAGAGTAAAGAAGGCATCTTCAACCTGTGATTTAGTAGAAAGAATGAGCTGTTGAAGTAGGAGACGGGCATGATCAGGAAAGGGAGTGCCCAGTGGGTTGGTTTTCAGGAAGTGGGAGAAGGAAGGTGGCAGAACTTGTTCAGCAAGACAGTCACGTAGGAAGCGAAGCTGATTCTTACGACGCCGGGTAGCAATAAGAGCAGCCTCATAAGATCGAAAGAGGGGTTTAAAAGAGGGAAGAACATTAAAAAAGTTGGAGAGAATATGACGCTTAACTGCAGGGTCCATAAATAACAAAAAGGCACAATACCGTGACTGGAACGATACACAAATAACCCGCACATAAAAGACAGAAGCTTACGACGACGTTTCGGTCCGACTTGGACCATTGACAAAGTCACACTAACAGAGGAGGAGCAGGACGGCTATATATAGGCAGGAAGAGGTGGAGGTAGTAGTAGTGGTAGAAGTAGTGGTAGTAGTAGTAGTAGTAGTAGTACAAGAATTGTATATAATACCGACAGGATGAAAGACACATGTGCGGCGTCTGGTTGTCTTTGTTGTGGACGTTTCGCCATCCAGTGGCTGGCTGGATGGCGAAGCGTCTACGGTGGGGATGCCCGGGTGTTGTGCATGTGTCATTTCATCCTGTCGGTATTATATACAATTCTTGTACTACTACTACTACTACTACTACTACCACTACTACTACCTCCACCTCTTCCTGCCTATATATAGCCGTCCTGCTCCTCCTCTGTTAGTGTGACTTTGTCAATGGTCCAAGTCGGACCGAAACGTCGTCGTAAGCTTCTGTCTTTTATGTGCGGGTTATTTGTGTAGAGTCAGTAAAGGACAGAGAGTGAGTAGCTCCCTTAAGGTTTACTATACTAAGATTACATGCATGATCATTTAATATAGATATTATTGTTATAACGAAGACCTGGTTCAACCTGAAAGACAAAGAAATGCCTTCTGAATGCCACATACAAGGCTATAAACTATTCCACACTGATAGGGTCAAAAGGAAGGGTGGAGAAGTGGCGATGTGTGTCAGAGATAATTTAAATTATTGTGCTGGACAAGATAAAATTAGAAGCATCGAACACAGAATCTGGCTACAGTTTCTCGAAGGTCGTCACAAATTAATTTTGGGCGTAATTTATAGGCCTCCAAATCTTCATAGGGAGTTTAGTAAGCTGCTAAGAGAAAGAATTCATAAAACGTCTAGACATGAAAATGTCATGTAATGGGAGATTTTTAACTTTAAACAAGCTGATTGGAACATTACGACAGGAAATCTTGAGTCTAATGACTTTCTTGATACGATTCAGAATCTTTCTAAAACAGTTTGTGACAGAACCAACTAGAGGAAACAGTCGGCTTGACTAGATTCTTGCCAACAAGGATTCACTAATTAATAATTTTGAGGTTAATGATGAGCTTAGAGAAAACAGTCACAAATCACTTAGTTTCAATATAGCTTGGAATTATCCAAATAACTGCAATCAAGTCTCTGTCCCAGACTTTTGCTTGGCCGATTTCATGGGACTGAGAAATTACCTGGGTGAGCTAAATTGGAACGACCTGACTATGGGTCAGGTAGGTGGTGTTGGTTGCCAATATGACGTTTTTCAAGACATAGTTCTAACTGCCCAGACAACTTATGTTCCAAGTAGGAAAATTAGATCAACCAAAAATGATAGCAAATGGATACACAACAGATTAATTGGTCAAAAGAGAGGTATATATAGGCGTATCACAAGAGGGGATGAGTAGTTAGGAAATGAATGTATTCAATTAAAGAAAGAAATAAAAAAGGGATTAAGAAAAAACTAAAAGAGATTATGAGACTAAAGTGGCAAGGGATTCGAAGACACTCAAAATGTTTATTTCAGGTATATAGAAGTAAAACTAGGGACAAGATTGTCCCAATCTAAAGTAACTTAGGTCAGATCACTGACAATTATAAGAAAATATGTGAAATTTTTAATTTTTAATTCCTCTCAGTTTTTACGCAGGAAGACACTAGCAAAATTCCAGCTTATTATTATTATAATCAAGGGGGAAGCGCTAAACCCGGAGGATTATACAGCGCCTGGGGGGGGGGGGATGTGGAAGGCATTCAGGCTTAATTCGGGGAACTGGAGCACAGATCCAATTTCCTAAATAAAGAGCCCCTCACCAACATCAAGGAACTTTCCTTGAGGGGGCAAAATTCCAGAAATAATAAATTATGTGACCAAGAATATAAAAAACGATGATTACGGTTTGTTGAGAAATCATGAGATATTGAAAATATTTAACTTAGTTCATTCTCTCTCTCTCTCTCTCTCTCTCTCTCTCTCTCTCTCTCTCTCTCTCTCTCTCTCTCTCTCTCTCTCTCTCTCTCTCTCTCACTCTCTCTCTCTCTCTTCCACAGGGTTTGACAAGGTTAAGGATCCATAGCTATATTGACAAGCTATTTACAGGTTAAGGATTCCTAACTTTACTGGCAAACTAAGAGTTGTTACCAACATAAGCTCATTTGAAAGCATTTTTATTGTTATGAGACATACAAGTAGGGAACAGGATGAAGTTGGAGCCATCTGTGGGCCAGCATCTTCATATGATCAACTGACTTTATCTCGTTGACATCATTATGCTGTACGAATGTGTTCCATACTCGAGTCATCCTGGGTATATATGATCTCAGAGGGAGTGATGTTCTGGAGAAGGGTACAGCCAGAGTGAAGTTGCTGCTTTCTTCCCGTCTTGTGGCATAAAAGCTTGTTTCACGCTGTCCTTGAAGTGGATCCAAGTGTGGCACTTTGACAATATTGGCCTTGTACATAACAGTAAGGCCACCCATATCCCTCCTATATTGAAGGCTCTGTTGAAATGACAGATCTGTCCAGGATGGGTCCAGGCGAGAGATGAGACGTCTTGCTCTGTTCTCTACTCTGTCAAACAGTCGCAGATGAGAGGGGGGGGGCAGGCGAACCAAGAAAGTTGAGCATACTCAAGGTGTGAGCGTACTTGTCCCTGGTACAGAATCTTGCAACCCCTATTGTCAAGCAGATGCGAAACACGGCGAAGTGCTGTAAGCTTCCTGGCTTCCTTGTTTGCAAGATTTACAACATGGTTCTTCATGGTTAGTTTGGAGTCAAATTTCACCCCAAGTATATCAACTTCTTCTCCAGGTGCCAACACCCTCCCATTCATCCTTACTACTGCACTAGCATTACCATCATGGTGCCTAGAGACGATCATCATTTGCATTTTCTCAGGAGCAAATGTTACTTGCCATCTATTTCCCCAAGCTGATATAGCTCTCAGCTGGTGATTGATGTAGCTTAGAGCAGCTGGCATTTCTTCTTTTGGATAAGTGAATGTCAGTGTACAGTCGTCTTCATATGCATGTGATTCTGGGAGGAGATAAAGAAGGTCGTTGAAGCAGACATTCCATAACAATGGACCCAGCACGCTTCCTTGTGCAACACTTGCCCCAATAGGATGTCTTGCTGATTCCGTTCCATTGAGAACTACACTTAGAGATCTACCATGAAGGTAATCACTGAGGAGACATAGCGTAGAGCCTGCAATTCCCAGTGCTTGAAGTTTTGCTAAGAGGCCCTGGTGCCACACCCGGTCGAAAGCGCCAGCAATGTCCAGTGCTACCACACAGCTGACTTTGGATTCATCCAGTGACTGGTGCCACTTAGTGGAGAGGTTTAACAACAGATCAGCAGCAGAGTAACCTTTTGTTGCAACCCCTGAATGGGTTACAATGATTATTATGTATATATAATGTATATTACCTTTTCATTTAATTTTATATTGCTTATATTTGCGATAATAGCTAAATCGTAAATGTATGACTTTATATTATTATTTGACTGTTATATTGTTATTTAGCTTATGTTGTTAGGATGTATATAAAATGTGCTCAGTTAGGCTTGATTGTCAAACGACTGTAATTATCGCTTGTCGCTCGTTATACTGCCGGCTTCTGAGCTGCAGTTGTCCACGTAGCTATCACGTGATCAAGGGGGGGGTGTCCTCACCTCGTGTGAAGTATTCAGTCTGCTGGAGACTCGCTTGCTGGTTGGACAGATTGTCTGTCTCATTAGTCTTGTTAGTTCTGTAGAACTTTGTTCACAGAACATTGTATAGACTTTGTGATTTTCGACGTTGTACTGAGGTTGTGTGTCACATAGACACTCTGAACATCTCAGGTCCTTAGCTATAGCTTCTGACCTAATTTTGTACTGGTTCCTGTGTATTGTCACAGTCACAGTTTTTCCTATGCTGAACGTAGATTCAGTTTTATGGGAGTTTTGTAACTTGTGGAGGATCTGCAGATGGTCCCTACTTAGTGTCGTTATATTATTTCCCAGTTCCTGATTCTGTGTCGCAGTCGCTTGATATTGCATTGCTATTGGGCTTAGCATTCTTTGTTGTTCAAGCAGACTGTTCGGGTTACCAGTCGGTCAAGAAGTTAGTTTATTTGAGGACTTTGTCAGTCACTTGTTTAAGTCTAATTCGAGTCTTGAGACACAGCTAACTACTTAAGAGCACTTATACGCATACACATACTTGTACATATTTGTAATATCTTATTAAATGTTAATGTACCTGACGGTACTTAAGAATTATAAATGTGATGTGCTTTCAGCACAATAATATTGAACTCGAGAGATTGATTTTATTTTGATTGCTGTAATTAATTTAATTTGATAATATACCTCTAGACAACTTACTACTTAATAAATTTATTAAATTTTAATTTCTCTAGTTAGTAGCCTACCAGTTGTAATCCTAAAGCACTATTGAACCATACTGAATTTAATGGATAATTGGACAAGGATACTGACTACTTGTTACGAAAACCCAGTAACAGGCTGGATGCTAGAAGGGCAGTCCTTTCTAGTATTCACTGGAGATCTCTAAGCTTTTAGAATCGCGTTTTTTGTAACAAATGGGGGCCTGTCCGGGAGGCTCTTGATCCAAGGTGTTGGAGAAATTGTCCAGTTTGACATACTAGTAACTCTATGATCAAACACTTTGAGTACTTTCCTAATCTGAAGACTTTGAGTTTAGTCTTGTACAACATACCAGGTGGATGTATGTACCTGACTGAGTCTCTTGATCCAAGGAGATGGAAATACTGTTTATGAGCTCTAGCTCTAAGACAACCAACACTAAAATTCCTATTAGGATTATAGTTTCCCATAATCACTCTCTCGTAGTACAATTATTTTCGTGATGTATGCCAAAGTGAAACAGTTAATTGATACTCTGACTTTGTCTGAGTTAAGTACATTAAAACTTCAGACGTGTTGGCAAGTAGCCAAATATCTCGGTGTGACGTATAACAGGAATTACACCGCAGAAACTGTCAGAGCATTAATTAAAGATATATTGTTTCCTGCTCATACAGAGATGTCTGATTATGATTCAGATTCAGAAAGCCTAGTGTCACAATTAGGAAGTATGGCTCTATTTGATGAAGATGAAAGAGCAACTAGAGCAGAAGTGAGCCTAGTGTCTGAGCCTAGTGTAGCTCAGTTCTCGCTCGCTCCTTCCTTCACTGACACTATAGTACAGAGTATAGCTGGTAGTATGACACAGCCTAATACTAGTACAGTGTATACTACACCTGTATCTACTTATCCTAGACCAGATCTAGACTCTCTAGAGACGGCTGGACCAAGTGTCCGACCTAAGGACCGTCCAGACCATGTTAATTTCCCTACTCCTCCATTACCCACTGGTCCTATCTCTCAGGAACAGTTTGAGAGGTTTGAACGCCTCATTATGTTGCAGACTGCACAAATAGAGGCACAGAGGAGATTGAACGAAGAAGATTTCCAAAGAGAAAATGTTCGTCTGGGAAGACAACAGACTGATAGATCACAGGACACATTTAATGTGCAGAAAGCTGCATCCATGGTTCCTAAGTTTTTTGAAAGTGACTTAGACACATATTTTGATGTGTTTGAGAACCAGGCTCGTGCTATGAACTGGCCACGTAAGCACTGGGCAACATTGCTTCATACTGCTTTGACGGGAAGAGCTCAAACTTGTATGGCTGCTTTGCCATTTGCTAAGTACATTAGTTATGACGCTGTCAAACAAACTATTCTAGAGACATATAACTTGTTACCTGTAAGTTATCAAAGAGCATTTCGTACGTTACAACGACGACAAGATCAAACTTGTGTAGAGTTTGCTCGTGAGAAAAAAGTTGCATTTGAGAGATGGTCTAGAGCTGCTAAGTGTACCAACTACGACAGCCTTGTTCAGTTGTTACTACACGAAGAGTTTAACAACTGTATGTCTGCTGACATACAAGAATATCTGATCGATCATACTACCTCAGATATTCTGGAAACTGCAGCATTAGCAGACAATTACGAAATTTCTCACAAACTTGTACGTACTAAAACACTCAGAAACAAGGTAACTAAAAATTGTCCTAGAAGTTGGCAACCTAAATCAGCTGCTCATTGCCGGCCTGATGTACCTGCTACTGTAACTTCTCGTACCTTTACCAGGAAAACTCACAATCCTGAATCTGTCTCTGTGGCTAGACAGAAATCTGGTATCGAGAAGAAGAAAGTTAAATGTACCTATTGTAACAGAAAAGGACATACTAGAGAGTATTGCTATAAGTTAGAAAGAGATACGAGAAACAGTCGTGCGGCTGGCGCCCCCACTCAAGTCGTATCCTCTTCCGAGCAACAAAGGCACCAAAATCCTAGCAATTCCTCTGATCCTACTGTTTTAGATAATGTTACTCAGGATAGATGACTAGCGTCAGAAAGTGTATCTGACGAAAAGATTCGTTCAGCGATGAGTCCTTACTTTTCGAGAGATAAAGTAGGATTTGACGAATCACATCTAACTGAGATAATTTCTTTCAGAGACACTGGCAGTTATCTCACGTTATTAAGAGAAGATGTACTGCCCATAACTGACGATACCTATTGCAAGATAGATGTATTGTTAGAAGCCTATGGAGGGGCTGTTATAAAAGTGCCTCTGCACAAAGTTTATATTGAAACAAGCTATTATACTGGTTATATTTCAGTGGGTATATCCAGTGGTGTATTTCCCATCAGGTCAGTGGACTTGTTGATAGGGAACGATATCCTTCATGCTGGTATATGTAAAGAACCACTTGTGATTGATAATAACACTGATGATAATTATGCCATTGAAGCTTGTAGAGAGAAACCTATTTTATTTCCTCTCAGCGCAATTACTAGAGCTATGTCAAAGATTCAACAACCATCCTTGTCTCCTGTTGAGTTAGTGGATGACAATGATTTGGGGTTGAATATGTTGTTTAGTGACGCTCTGCGCCCAGGATCATTAACACTGACTCCCCCCGGTCATCAACCTAGTCAGGACACAACTGACGTTAAATTTCTAACTCATGATGATTTAATCAAGGATCAGTTTGTTGATCAGTCACTGGAAAGACTGAGAGATATAGCAGTTACTGAGAGTGAAGCAAAGGATCTCGATAATTGTTACTATTATAGTAACGGTGTACTGATGGAGAAAAATACATGTAAGTTGTCAGCTGATAGTGTTTCCACCACAGTCAAGCATCTCGCTGTGTTACCAGTTACATTTCGTGAACAAGCCATTGATTTTGCTCACAATAGTCCCATAGGAGGACATTTGGGTGTCAAGAAGACACTCGGTAAACTGGCAAAACATTTTACTTGGCCAAAGATGAAGGAAACAGTAGCTGATCATGTGCGACGTTGCCACGTGTGTCAAGTGACAGGCAAGCCAGCGCACACACCTCCACCTGCGCCTCTCATTCCTATCACCGTGCATGGTGAACCATTCTCACGTCTTATTATTGATTGTGTTGGTCCTTTGCCTAGAACCAAACTAGGAAACCAATACTTATTTACTATTATGGACGCTGCAACACGCTATCCCGAAGCTATTCCTATGAGAAAAATTAATGCTCGTGCTATTGTGAGAGCGCTGATGAAATTTTTCTCCCAGGTTGGATTGCCACGAGAGATACAATCAGATCAGGGATCTAACTTCACTTCTAAGATCTTTCGAGAAGCATTATCCCACCTAGGAATAAAGTCTGTACTTTCAACCAGTTATCATCCACAGTCACAAGGTGCTCTAGAGAGATTTCATCAGACACTGAAGTCCATGATGAGAGCTTATTGTGAACATTTTTCTAGAGACTGGGATGAGGGTATACCTTTTCTTCTGTTCGCTATGAGAGAAAGTGAGCAAGAAAGTCTCGGATTTAGTCCGTTTGAATTAATATTCGGACACCAAGTGCGTGGTCCTCTTGCAGTGTTGAAAGACGTGTGGACAGGAAAATCAAATCCATCATTGAGTACTTCACCTTCATTAATGCAGCAACATTTGACAGCCGCTAGAGAGCTAGCTTCGAAAAACCTAGTTTCAGCCCAAGCTAGAATGAAGCAACATTATGACAAGCGTGCTGTCTCTCGTTCTTTTAAAGCAGGAGATAAGGTGATGGCTCGGAAATTAGTACCAGGTCATGCTCTACAAGCCAGGTATGATGGTCCCCTGGAAGTAGTGAAAAAGCTTAGCGACGTAAATTATTTGGTACGTACGCCTGGGAAAAAGAAATCTAATCATGTGTACCATGTTAACCAGCTTAAGGCATACTACGCTAGTCCTCTACCTACTACTTCTATTCTTCCTAGGACAGAGGAAGAAAACGTCAGTCTACCTGACATCTCTAGAGGTATAGAGGTTCGTTTAGAAAATTCAGTGACTCTACATCACTAGACGATTTTCTTAGTAACCTTGGGATTGATAAAGCTGGTGATATTAAAAACATGATTTTGCATTTCCCTGAATTGTTCGGTGATGTTCCTAAACGTTGTACTCTGGGTGTACATGACGTTGATGTACAGGGAGCATCACCCATTAAGCAATCACCATATAGGATGAGTCCAACAAAGCATAAAGCATTGAGAGAAGAGGTTGATTTTCTGTTATCTCACGGACTTATTGAACGCAGTAAAAGTCCATGGGCATCTCCCTGTATTTTAGTGCCTAAACCTGACGGTAGTTTCAGGATGTGCACTGATTACAGGAAAGTGAACTCTGTCACCTTGCCTGATGGTTATCCTCTACCTCGCATTGACGACCTTATTGATCGTGTGTCAGGAGCCCAGTTTGTCAGCCGTTTAGATCTCTTACGAGGCTATTATCAAGTCCCGCTTACTGAACGTGCTCAAGAAATATCTGCTTTTACTGTTCAAGATGGATTGTTTAACTACCTCGTCACCCCCTTCGGCCTATGTAACGCGGCTTCTTCATTCCAACGTATAATGAACGAGTTGACCCACAACTTAGAAGGAGTAGAAGCCTACCTTGACGACTTAGTGGTGTACAGTGACGAGTGGGAACAGCACTTGACGCGTCTCAGAGCATTGTTTGAGAGACTGGCGCACTACAACTTCACTGTTAACTTAGCTAAATGTAGTTTTGGTCAAGCCAAGATTACCTATCTAGGCTTTTGTATCGGCCAAGGTGAGGTTGCTCCTATTGAGGCTAAGGTTCGTGCAATTTCTGAATTTCCAGTGCCACAGGATAGGAAAGGAGTACAGAGATTCCTGGGTATGGCAGGATATTATCGCAGGTTCTGTCCAAACTTTTCTCAGATTGCAGCTCCTCTCACTGAGCTTACTAGTAGCAAAGTTCAGTTCACCTGGACTAGAGATTGTTCAGACTCGTTCAAAAGGTTGAAGCGCTTGCTATCCTCTGCTCCTGTGTTGAAAAGTCCTAATTTCAATCTTCCCTTCTTTTTACATATAGATGCGAGTGGCTATGCAGTGGGTGCTGTGCTGCTCCAACAGTCAACATCCACTGATATTCTCCATCCTATATGTTACTATTCATCTAAGCTTAAACGACACCAGAAAAATTATGCCACTATTGAGAAAGAGGCTCTAGCTCTTGTGGTGTCCTTGGAACATTTTGACGTGTATTTGGGCACTTCCCCATTTAAAATTAACGTTTTTTCTGACCACAATCCACTCACTTATATAAATACCATGAAAAGTAAAAATGCTAGGATCATGAGGTGGGCCCTCAGAATCCAACCTTATTCTATTAGTATAAAACACATAAGTGGTCATTGTAATGTAATTGCTGACGCTCTGTCTCGTCCTTAATAATTATCAGTTACATTAAATTAACGTAATTTTATGCCCAAATACCTTTTGTTACTTGCTATGTCAAATTCAGTAAAGTAACTTAATCCCTCCAGCCCATATTAACTATATATACTCATGTCATGTCTAATTATTATATTTATATATTCACAGTAATGTTGTGTGAGGAGGAGACAAGCTGAGTGTTGAGTGAGTAGTGTGGTGCGGGTGATGTACTGCGTGACGCAACACTGTCCTGCCGCAGACCCCCCCCCTCACTACACACCTTAAGCTGTTTCATACTCAGATGTTCATACTGCCTAGCATTCCACAACCACTACTTAAGAGTGGAATGCAGTCTCCTCTACTATGATCGAGCCTCAACGTGCCCTCCTTGTCAGCGCTATCCAGTCTCTACACTGATGTACATAACCACGAGTATGAAGAGATACGATACTGTGTACTGCCCTAGAACTGGGGACATATCCTAGTGACGGACGCTGTGAAATTGTAGAGGTGCTTGGCACAAGAGAGACTCTGATTAATGTTTAATTTTTATATTGATAATAATATTGATATGAGTAATCAGAAATAATGTGATAAACATGCAACTCCTAGTGCGACCCTCTGTCGTGTTGGGGGGGGTGTTGCAACCCCTGAATGGGTTACAATGATTATTATGTATATATAATGTATATTACCTTTTCATTTAATTTTATATTGCTTATATTTGCGATAATAGCTAAATCGTAAATGTATGACTTTATATTATTATTTGACTTTTATATTGTTATTTAGCTTATGTTGTTAGGATGTATATAAAATGTGCTCAGTTAGGCTTGATTGTCAAACGACTGTAATTATCGCTTGTCGCTCGTTATACTGCCGGCTTCTGAGCTGCAGTTGTCCACGTAGCTATCACGTGATCAAGGGGGGGTGTCCTCACCTCGTGTGAAGTTTCAGTCTGCTGGAGACTCGCTTGCTGGTTGGACAGATTGTCTGTCTCATTAGTCTTGTTAGTTCTGTAGAACTTTGTTCACAGAACATTGTATAGACTTTGTGATTTTCGACGTTGTACTGAGGTTGTGTGTCACATAGACACTCTGAACATCTCAGGTCCTTAGCTATAGCTTCTGACCTAATTTTGTACTGGTTCCTGTGTATTGTCACAGTCACAGTTTTTCCTATGCTGAACGTAGATTCAGTTTTATGGGAGTTTTGTAACTTGTGGAGGATCTGCAGATGGTCCCTACTTAGTGTCGTTATATTATTTCCCAGTTCCTGATTCTGTGTCGCAGTCGCTTGATATTGCATTGCTATTGGGCTTAGCATTCTTTGTTGTTCAAGCAGACTGTTCGGGTTACCAGTCGGTCAAGAAGTTAGTTTATTTGAGGACTTTGTCAGTCACTTGTTTAAGTCTAATTCGAGTCTTGAGACACAGCTAACTACTTAAGAGCACTTATACGCATACACATACTTGTACATATTTGTAATATCTTATTAAATGTTAATGTACCTGACGGTACTTAAGAATTATAAATGTGATGTGCTTTCAGCACAATAATATTGAACTCGAGAGATTGATTTTATTTTGATTGCTGTAATTAATTTAATTTGATAATATACCTCTAGACAACTTACTACTTAATAAATTTATTAAATTTTAATTTCTCTAGTTAGTAGCCTACCAGTTGTAATCCTAAAGCACTATTGAACCATACTGAATTTAATGGATAATTGGACAAGGATACTGACTACTTGTTACGAAAACCCAGTAACAGGCTGGATGCTAGAAGGGCAGTCCTTTCTAGTATTCACTGGAGATCTCTAAGCTTTTAGAATCGCGTTTTTTGTAACACCTTTCCTGAAGCCATATTGACGATCACAAAGTAGTAAGTGGTAGTCAAAAAACTCTGTCATTTGTCTTGAGATTATTGTCTCAAGGATGTTACCAGTGATTGACAGAAGTGACACTGGTCTGTAGTTGCTGATTTCTGCTCTGCTCTTCTTTTTGTGAACAGGGACTACATTTGCCTCTTTCCATAGAGAGGGCCATTTACACTGTACTAGGCAGTGTTGAAAGATGCGAGTTAGAGGTGCTGCTAGCTGGTCTGCACATCTTCTCAACAATCTAGGGCTCAACTTCTCTGGGCCCACAGCCTTTTCTTGGTCAAGCGATTTAAGAAGGAAATGCACCTCCTCCTGCCTTATTGTCACCACTGACAGTTTTGACACAGTTCTTGCAGCTAGCCAAGGAGGGTCCCTTGCTGGATCAGGAACTTGCATTTTGGTAGCAAAGTGTTCAGCAAAGAGGTCCGCCTTCTCTTGACTACTAGTAGAGGTGGTCCCATCCTGTCGATTTAGAGGAGGAATGAGTTCATCAGGCAGATAACCTTGTCTGTCCTTGACCAGGGACCACCAGGTTTTGGAGCCTACCCTACCTGATGCTAGCTTTCTTTTAGTGTCCACCTCCCATTTAGCAATGGCCCACTTTTGAACGTCACCCATATGCCTACAGGCTTGCGTGTGCAAGTTCCTGTTGTAGGTGGTAGGATGTCTCTTATACCTTCGCCATGCTTTGTACTTAGCAGTAGCAGCCTCTCTACTGTCACATATTGCCGGTGAGGAATGTGTTCAAATGTAGATTAAGGATGTGTCCAGTGAAGGCTTTCACTTGGTTGTCAACATCCCCTTGGAAAAGAGCATTCCAATCGCTGGTGGTGAGCTCAGAGCAAAGGGCCGGCCAATTACCTCTTTATCATAGCCAGGTTGTGCGTGTGGACTCCACACCTCGCTCTGTTGGGATCTTAAGTGTCGTAAAATCAGCCTTGTGGGCAGACGATCCAACATAGCCGAGGGGTTGACAAGTGACTATGCCAGAGATATGAGTAGGGAAATCAACAAAGTTTCTCATGCCAAACACTGCAAGAAGGTCATCAAAGTCCCTCTGTATAAGGTGCTGGTTGAGGCCACCAACAATTATAATATGTTGACAGTTGTGTTGTAGCAGAAGGGAGTCAATATTTTCCATTAGGAAGTTGATGGGGTCTGCATGTTGCCACTGAGGTCTGTACATTGGACATGCTAGTACAGAGGTACTATTGTTTATACAGAGCTTGAAGAACATAATTTTAAGATGTGTAGGGGTGGCAACATCAATGTACTGGACATGAACACTTTTAAAGAAGCACACAGCAACACCTCCTCCTTGCCCTTGCCTGTCTCTTCTCATCCATGAGGTGTAGCCAGCAATTCTTGCAAAATTTTCTGGAGTCCTGTCATCCAAAATGTTTCAACAACAGCTATCATGTCGGGACGTCGAGTGTTCACAAAACTATGTGTGAGCTCTCCAACATTAGTAATGAAACCTCCAATGTTGGCCGATAGGATGCTGATAGACTGGCTCCTCATGATGAAGTGGTCAGCTTGAGGTGGTGGGTGTGTAGGGAATGTAAGGTGCCTGCCCTTGAGAGAGGTAGGGTACTGAGGCAGCTGCAGGGATGTAGGTCTGTGGTCTTGTATAAGGCACAATACCACCTGCTGGGCTGAGATAGGAGTAGCTGAGTGGGTGACGTGAGAGTGTGTTCACCAATTCAGAGATCCTGCTGGTTTGTTCTGAGAACAGGTCTCTAAACAGGTGGCCCTGTCTGTCAAGTTCCTTTTTCTTCCGACACTGGTCCTCCTGATGTCCTTTCTTGTAGCAGTAATTACACCTGGTATCTCGCAGGCAGTTGTTGGCAGTTTGCCTCTCTCTCTCTCTCTCTCTCTCTCTCTCTCTCTACTTCAACGAGTTACTCATTATGTTTGTAAAAACATAATAGTTGGTTATCATATTCTAAACTTAAGAAAGACAGTATTATTGTAGTCGTTATATAATTCATATAAGTAACGAGACTGAATATACCTGATACATT